>NC_041387.1:89037871-89043651 GCF_002162155.2 Triticum dicoccoides | reverse complement strand
CTGGGCCCGGGGCGTGAGGATTCATTCCTTTGTTGATTGTAGCATTTTTTACACTGTTGATCACTGTACCAATGAAGCAGGCCCGGGGCTCGGTGCTAGCCTGGCTCCACCCCTGGGTATAATTGATACCTTCTTGATATTAATATATTCCCTTTATCAGGAAAATATTCTATTCCAATGTAAGGAACAACTTTAGCGCCATAATCCCAACCTGACCACAGTTTGTATTGTCATAAAAAAATTGACCAGGGCTATCTGGTCGGCAACCCGGCTACCGGTGAATACAACATCGATTATGGATCGAGAGTGCCATATCTTCATGGAATGGGCATAATTTCAGATCAGTTGTATGAGGTGATTAATTAGACATGCCTCCAACACCTTATCACTCACCTATGGATCTATAGTTTACTGCTTCCGCCCATATGGGATTAGTTAATTATGTCTCCATGTGGTTGCATGTGATCGATCTTTAGATGATAATGGAGCATTGCCAAGGGGAAGATTATAGCAACCCCAAGAATTCGCTCTGCGCTCAAGCTTTGGATAGATCCAACCAAGTAAGGATATAACCACTTGAACTTTCTCCCTCTTCTTTTGTATATAGATTAAGTGAAAATTAATGATACAAATACCCTGTCTGGAGCATGCCATTCTCCAGTGTTTGACTCTGTATAATTACTTACTACTCCCTCCATCCGGAAATACTTGTCATCAAAATGGATAAAAGGGGATGTATCTAGACGTATTTTAGTTCTAGATACATCTCTTTTTATTCATTTTGATGACAAGTATTTTCGAACGGAGGGAATATATGGTTCTGGTTGACACATTAATATGTTCCTTTCAACCAACTAATTGACGTTTCACTACAGCTGTGGAATGAAATTTCACATCCACACATTTTGTACAAAAAGTGTGTCTATGCGTCTTCCAAACCAAACGACGGGAGTACAGAAAGAAAGATCCTAAAGGAGGAAGTAGGAGTACTTAAGCATCCACCTCCTCGTCCTCCAATGGGTTGCCAGGTAAGTCCATCTGGATTAATTGTATGAAGACTTCTTTTTATTAATTGTATGAAGACCTGATTATTACCCGATGTTCCATTTGCACGGATTCTTAGATCAAATGTTGCATTAAAGTTTATAAGTGACCCATCTGGCCGGTAGTTTGTGCGTGGTGTTGGCTGGTGATAAGTATGTGGTATAATTGCAGAGAATTAAACTTTGTATTTTTGGAGTACTATCGGTCATTTGTAATGAGCCACCGGTTTGGTCGTATATGATATCAAATTATTACAAGGAACTAAAGTTGTATTCCCTCTGTCTCATAATATAAGACATTTTCTGACACTGATAGAAAATGATAGTTGTTTGTATTAGTCTGTATACGAGGTGTAAGATTATGAATATCTTTGTTGAGCATTAATATTCAAAGTCCGCTGTATCCATGGCCTAGTGATGTTTACGGTTATGAACATTGGTTGATTGTTGTCCATTAGTGATCTATTTAAGGATTATATTTAGGTGCAATTATGAAGGCGCATCGGCTATGATATGTTCATATACTCACTACACTACACTTGTGCAAATCTATCGGTTGTTAGCATAGGTGCAATTATTAAGATGTTGCATCATCAAAAGTTGTTTTCAAATCAGGTTCATTTTTTCCCATCTACAGAACTATGTTAATTACCTATCATATTTTTGGGCTAACAACAACATCACTAGGAAAGCCCTTGGGATCAAGAAGGTAAGCTACTAATTTTCTTCTCGGACAGAACTTTCATCTTGGTATTTGCATCAAAATTTTACCTTTGTAGTTGAACTCTATACACCATTTAATCAGGGGAGCAAGGATGAATGGGTGAGGTGCCACGAACGAGATCTACCTTATTCTTTGGAGATCAAGAGCACAGTAAAGTACCATCGTAATATGACGCTAAAAGGTTATCGTGCACTGGTATATAGGTAAACATCTTGCAATAAATATATGACGTTAAAAGGTTATCATGCACTAGTATATAGGTAAACATCTAATAATAGATGTTTGATTTTATTTTACTTGTGCAAGGCACAGTTTTGCTGAACTGCAGGCACACTTGTGGAGAACTGTATTATAGTATAGATACACAAAAAGAATAAAAGATGCTCTTATTTCCATCTTCAATTTCCAAGTTTTCATGTTACAACCTCATTTATCTTTGTTGTACAGTGGAGACCATGATTCTGTTATACCATTTCTGGGTACACAGTCTTGGCTGAGATCACTCAATTTCCCGGTAGTGGATGAGTGGAGGGCTTGGCATCTAAATGGACAGTCCGCGGGGTGAGAATTTATATATGAGAAGTTGTATAATTAGTTCCATTTGCATGGTTGGTGTTGTATTCTTGTTAATCTAGTATATAGATTGTTTTGTATTAGTGTAGCTAATTTGAAATATAATGTATCCGCAGATTCACCATAACATACACAAACAACCTGACGTTTGCTACGGTAAAGGTAATATGATACTCCAATTTTGTATATGTCATTGGAGCGTTCAAGACTTCCTTTCTTGTGATCCCAATTTCACTATCATTTGAAAACATAAAACTATACATCTAATGCATTGTATAAGCATGTAAATGGTAACATTTGTATAGTACTCCAGTATTGCTAAATGAGCTTGTGTCTTTGGAGCCTGTTCTTAAAAATTGAAATAAGAAAACACAAGAATGGAGGGAGTAAAACTTCTTCAAAAAATATATATAGGGCCTGTTTGGAATCTCTCCACTCCACCAAATCCGCTCGAGTATTCCTGACTCCACAGAGTTCGTGGAGTCCAGTTTCAGCCACTCCTTGAAAAATGAACTGAAGGCCGTTCCACTCCGCTCTTTTAACTCCGCAGAGCCCGTGGAGTTCGGCGCTGCTCCCTCCGCTCCGTCCGCTCCGGGAGCGCACTTGAGGAGCGGAGTGGATCCGAACAGGGTCATATTCACACTAAGTACTTGTAAAGGATACAAAAAGAAAAGACCAATATGTGGGTCTATAGATATTTATTTTTGGACGGTGGGAGTACTATAGATCTTTTTTGAGAGTCCAATTCGACTACAATTGAAAACATGAGAGTTGTACATCTAGTCCGAAATTGCTAATGGAGCTCCAGCTCCATGGAGCCAACATTTCAAAAATTCAAAAATTAAATTTTTAGATTTAAAAAAAAATCTGAAAGTACACACATACCTATGGATGTATACCACTTGTCTCTAAAGTTTCATGGTGAAATACCTAACAAGCTACAAAAAAAACCCATCTATTTCTAGCGCATGTACTTTCACTATAAAAGTACGTACATGAATTTCTTCTTTTACAGCTCACATAAAAAACTATTTCATAATAAAATTTATCCCAAATGATAGTGCCACACGTGTGGCACGAAGTAACACCGTCCTGATGTTTTTTACACTAAAATTGCCATTCGAAAGAAAACTCCAAAAAAAAGAAACTTGCCATCCAAATAGAAAGTTGCGATGCTTCACAACTAAAGTTGTCATCCTCTTGTAACTAAACTTGGCATAAAAAAAGTCAGAGCGGAATTGTTTCGTGCCACACATATGACACTTATCACGGTCTAATTTTACACATAGAGTATACATCTATAGGCACCTTTTCAGAATTTTTGAAACTTGAAATTGTTTTTTGATTTTTTTTTAAATTTCGGGCTCCATAGTGCCCGAGAGCCAAAAAGCCTCACATATTGTGCACTATATAAGCATGTAAATGGTAATATGGCTCCAGAACTGACGAGCAGCGTCACTTGGAGCTTTTTATTTAAAAAAAAAGCAAAGGACATATTTTTAAAGTTCCAAAAAATTCTACGACTTTTTCCACAATGTATATACTCCCTCTCATGCATGTAAAATTTCACAGATAAATATGCTTATTTGAGGGATGCAAATAGAAAAGACCAATATGTGTATCTATAATAGTTGTACTATTCACTACTATTATAGATTACCAAGAATTTTTTTTGCAGCCCTCGACTATTCACGAAAATTTACCATGATGATCATACCTATATGTACATGTGGGATCATTTCAGAATTTCTAAAAATGATTTTGTTTGTTTGTTTCTTTTTTTCGCGAATATTGTTTGTTTGTGTCAACGCCCCTCTCTCCTAACATATTTTTTTAATATAGAACGGTGGACACACTGCACCAGAGTTCGAACCAGAGAGATGCCTCGCTATGTTCGCGCGTTGGGTTTCCCATGAGTCGCTCTGATTAATGTGTCTGATTGCCATATGCCTGTAACCTGATGTTTGGATAAAAGGACTCGTGCCAGGATGTGAATTCTTCTACAGCATTTCAGTTTTTAGATATATTGCATATATGAACTACACGTGGCAATCGCCAAACCCAAGGAAGATTGTTAGTACTCCCTTCGAATCTTTTTAGTTCGCATATAAGATTGGAAAACGTTGGCAGCCGGTGCACCGGTCGAATGAAGCGCTGGTCGCGTCACGCACGAAGCGTTATCCTCTCGTTTAGGCAGCCACATGGCATGGTGGCCCACGAAGCTAGTTTTCCTTCCCCTCCCTTTCTTTTTTTTCTCTGACCCTGTGCCTTATCCCCTGCCCCAGCCTCCTTTTTCTCCGGCGAGACAGTACGCCGGCATAATTAGTGGAGCTAGTGCATCGCGTACCACTTGATTCCGGCAAGCGCATCCGCCATGCCCCCTCCTTTAACTGCCTACCTTCTCTCCTCCCCCCTCCCCACCCCACCCCACCCCCCAAATCCTCCTCCATGTCATGGCCGTGCACCACATCCGCCTAGTCCTCCTCTCGCCGTGGTCATGGCGCCCGCCTAGATCCTTCCCGCCCGGCTGTGCTACAACCGCCGACCAGTCATGCTACAACTGGCCATCGGATATGCTGCATCCGGCGACGGGGAGGTCGTGGCTGCCGCCGCCGACGATGCAATTTTTTTGGTACAACCAGCAATGGAAAAAGCCACCAGCAACCAACGGATTTGTTGCAACCGGTGTTGCGATTTGCCAGAACCGGAGACCACGTTTGTTGGAAGCGACCGTCGCAAGATTGATGAAATGATGCAACCATCCTGGTAATTTGCTGGAACCATTGTCACGGTTTGCTGGAACCGCCTTTTTCTCCCTCGATGGTGACCATGGTGACCGCGGTGACCGCGGCGCATGCAATGCGTTTTCCCCTCTCTATTTTTTTGGCTGGAACAAGTGTCTTTTTTTGCTGGAACCAGACACATTTTTTACTACCATCACTTTTTGATTTGCTGGACCAGTCCAAAATTTGCTACAACCGTATTTTAATTTTGCTGGAAGCAGCCTATTTTTTGCTACAACCGTCTCCTGGTTTTGCAACGGCGCTCATGTCGGAAACCGTTGGTAGCGGGAGGGCTTCCACTGTTGGCGACCGGAGTTGCAACAGAGGGGGCTGCAAACCATCGACGTTTTTTTTTTGCTGCAACGGGGCATTTTTTGTTTGCTGGAACTAGTCAATCGTCAGCGAGGCGGAGTTGCATCCATGGCGTGCATAGGCGGCTGGCGAGCGTGGATCTCCGGCGAGCGCGGGCGGCCGACAGGTGCGGTTCTGCGAGCGGCCAGAGTGGCGAGCACGGGCAGCCAGATCGGTGAGCGGGGTTCTCCGGCGAGTGTGGGTGGCCAGAGCGAGTGGCCGGCGAGCGCGGTTCTCCGGCGAGTGCGGGCAAAGAGCGGTGAGGGCGGTTCTCCGGCGAGTGGCGGTGGCCTGAGCGGGGAAACA
>NC_041387.1:89017088-89037595 GCF_002162155.2 Triticum dicoccoides | reverse complement strand
AAAGAACCTCATGTACATGTCAGTTTTTTTTGTCTAAAAAAAACGTACATGGCATTTTTTCAGTACTGTCCCGTACATGGCATGAAGAGAACAAATATGCAAAAAGTGCCTGCAGAGGCTGAGTTCCATTGAGCTCCTTATTTTCTTCCAGCAAAAAATACTTTTTCTACACCTTAAAAAAATCTGAAAATCTGAAAAAGTTGAAATTTTCTGAACTTGTGTGTGTTTTAAAAGAGCTCCATGCACTCGGTCTTTGCAACACCGTTCTAACAAATTTATTATGTGTTATTTGAAAATTTCAATCATTAATATCCTCTACGAACAAACATTTGATCGGATGATTCGGAGGACAATGATATCCTCAACCCACCAGAGTTTAAGTTCTAGATTTAACTGTTGCTCGCATTATTCCTGGATTAATTTCAGACATTCCGATGATGTGCATTTAATGGGACGAGACGTTCCCGTCGACTATGAATGCATATGTCGCGACTTAATCAATCTCAAGATAATGTGCCGGCTCGGTCTATCGGAGGGGTTCATAGGGATGAGTATGTGCGTACGTATGAGCATCTGTATTGTGCTAAAAATGATTCTTATCTTCTTAACTATGACTTAGTTTTGAATTTTATATATTTGAATTCCTAACATCAAGATGCTTAGAACAAGATTAATCTTGGATAATTTACAAACATGTTTGAATTTCAGTCTTTCAATCCACTTGCTCACCCATCTATTTTAGCGTGTGAAATTGATTTTTTAAATTTCAACAATCAACACATGTTCTAGTGAAATGAGTGACATCATTTTTTTGAAATTAGTGAAACTAGGTTTTAAAACGAGTGAGTTTTTTTTTTGAATGAGTGAGTGAAACTGGTGCTTGAAATGAGTGAAATCGTTTTTAAAGGAGTGGTAATCTTTTTCTTAGAGTGAAACGGTTTTTAAAATTAAATGAAATAATTTAATTAAGTGATATTTATTTTTTTGGAATTCAGTGTTCTCTTGTACGAGTGAAATCATGAAACTGTAAAACATGTGTTTTTTTACTCTTTTCAAAAAAGCTGATTTCATTCATATGAAAGAAAATGATTTCTTGAATATGTGGAATGGGTTATTTCAAATATGTAAAAATAATTATAGATGGTTTTTGTCTCCAATCTGGTTTTCGAAACGTGTTCATTTTCAACCCGTATCAGCTGCGGTACGAAAGAAAGTATGATCATGCACTATTGATTAAAATTGCCCCCTGGGGAGTATTTAAAAAATATATAACTGGTAAAACAACATATTCATATTCTATATTTTTTTAATCAATTTACGTGTATAACACGTTAAAATTAGAGTTAGGGTTTAAAATATATACACTTTTAAGTAAACATTTGAACTATTCATTAAGATTACACACTAAATAACATCTCAATCATGTTTAACATGTAACATCGTCATTTTCAGATTATACACATTTCCTAATCAATTTCCATATATAGCATGTCAAAATTGATGTTAGGGTTTAAAATCTATGAAAAATATGTTAAAAAGCTTATTAATCTGCAAAAAACATTATTTTCTGGATGGAATACAGGTATTAACCAAAACATCAGGGTGGGGCAGGGATTCTGCAAAAACCAAAAGGTTTTATGGAATCATTTAAAACAATACTACCAGTTGATTAACCAAAATATCTAGGCGTTTTATACCAAAAAGCGAACCGTTTTTTAGTCTCACTTACAAAAGGACCACGAGTTGATTTCAAAAACAGTAGGAGCTTTTCAGTAAGAATCATGATGTACAGGTAGAAATACTCTTTCCTTTATTAGTAGGTATATTGATTGATCTGGCATGTGTAGTAGATTCGCTCGCCTCCTATACGGCGCTTGGAGCACTCCTTCGAGCGTCCCTATGTCTCGCTTCTATCGAGACCTAGGGAACGCTCGCTGAAGTGGAGAACAAGATGGGCTGGCCAGACGCGTAGGATGCCACAACCTTTTTTTTCCTTCTTTTAGGTTATTGTTATATTTTTTATTTTATTTTTATGTTTTAAAATATTTTTAAATATATATTGCAGAAAACAATAAAAAACATTTGAAAAAATATTCACCAAGCATTTGAAAAAGTTAAATGCATATAGAGAAAATGTTTATTATGTATATGAAAAATGTATACAAAAAATAATGTGTATGAAAAAATTGATCACGTAGAAAATGATAATCGACCATTTGAAAAAATGTTGAACATGTATTTGAATTTTTTTATCAAGAATTTGTAAAATGTTAAATGTGTATAGAAAAAATGTTGACCATGTACTAAAAATTGATGAAAAAAATTGATCATGCATGTAGAAATGTTAATCAAGCATTTGAACAAATGTTGAACTAGTATGTCAAGAATGTTAATCAGGCTTTTGAAAATTATTAAATGTGTATAGAAACAATATTTAGCATGTATTAAAAAATGTTAATCTTTTATTTGAAAAATGTGAATCAAGCATTTTAAAAATGTTTAGAAAAAATGTTAACTATATGTTGAAAAATGTTAATCTTGTATTTGGAAAATATTAACACATAGGCAACATTTTTGAACGAATTGCATACATGATAGATCCTATGGCTGATGCATAGGGAACATCTTTCATATTCTCTCTATCTTCTGCAGTGGTCGGGCATTGAGTCTTACTCAACTTCACACCTTGTAACACAGGCAAGAATCCTTTCTTTGCTTGATCCATTTTGAACTTCTTCAAAATTTTGTCAAGGTATGTGCTTTGTGAAAGTCCAATTAAGCGTCTTGATCTATCTCTATAGATCTTAATGCCTAATATGTAAGCAGCTTCACCGAGGTCTTTCATTGAAAAACTTTTATTCAAGTATCCCTTTATGCTATCCAAAAATTCTATATCATTTCCAATCAGCAATATGTCATCCACATATAATATCAGAAATGCTACAGAGCTCCCACTCACTTTCTTGTAAATACAGGCTTCTCCGAAAGTCTGTATAAAACCAAATGCTTTGATCACACTATCAAAACGTTTATTCCAACTCCGAGAGGCTTGCACCAGTCCATAAATGGATCGCTGGAGCTTGCACATTTTGTTAGCTCCCTTTGGATCGACAAAACTTTCCGGTTGCATCATATACAACTCTTCTTCCAGAAATCCATTCAGGAATGCAGTTTTGACATCCATATGCCATATTTCATAATCATAAAATGCGGCAATCCCTAACATCATTCGGACAGACTTAAGCATCGCTACGGGTGAGAAAGTCTCATCGTAGTCAACCCCTTGAACTTGTCGAAAACCTTTCGCGATAAGTCGAGCTTTGTAGACAGTAACATTACCATCAGCGTCAGTCTTCTTCTTGAAGATCCATTTATTCTCAATTGCTTGCCGATCATCGGGCAAGTCAACCAAAGTCCATACTTTGTTCTCATACATGGATCCCATCTCAGATTTCATGGCTTCAAGCCACTTTGCGGAATCTGGGCTCATCATCGCTTCTTCATAGTTCGTAGGTTCATCATGATCTAGTAGCATGACTTCCAGAACTGGATTACCGTACCACTCTGGTGCGGATCTTACTCTGGTTGATCTACGAGGTTCAGTAGTATCTTGTTCTGAAGTTTCATGATCATTATCATTAACTTCCTCACTTGTTGGTGTAGGTGTCGCAGAAACAATTTTCTGTGATGTACTACTTTCCAACAAGGGAGCAGGTACAGTTACCTCGTCAAGTTCTACTTTCCTCCCACTCACTTCTTTCGAGAGAAACTCCTTCTCAAGAAAGTTTCCGAATTTAGCAACAAAAGTCTTGCCTTCGGATCTGTGATAGAAGGTGTATCCAATAGTTTCCTTTGGATATCCTATGAAGACACATTTCTCCGATTTGGGTTCGAGCTTATCAGGTTGAAGCTTTTTCACATAAGCATCGCAGCCCCAAACTTTCAGAAACGACAACTTTGGTTTCTTGCCAAACCATAGTTCATAAGGCGTCGTCTCAACGGATTTTGATGGTGCCCTATTTAACGTGAATGCGACCGTCTCTAAAGCATAACCCCAAAATGATAGCGGTAAATCAGTAAGAGACATCATAGATCGCACCATATCTAGTAAAGTACGATTACGACGTTCGGACACACCATTACGCTGTGGTGTTCCGGGTGGCGTGAGTTGCGAAACTATTCCATAGTTTTTCAAATGTACACCAAACTCGTAACTCAAATATTCTCCTCCACGATCAGATCGTAGAAATTTTATTTTCTTGTTACGATGATTTTCAACTTCACTCTGAAATTCTTTGAACTTTTTAAATGTTTCAGATTTATGTTTCATTAAGTAGATATACCCATATCTGCTTAAATCATCTGTGAAGGTGAGAAAATAACGATATCCGCCACGAGCCTCAATATTCATCGGACCACATACATCGGTATGTATGATTTCCAACAAATCTGTTGCTCTCTCCATAGTACCGGAGAACGGTGTTTTAGTCATCTTGCCCATGAGGCACGGTTCGCAAGTACCAAGTGATTCATAATCAAGTGGTTCCAAAAGTCCATCAGTATGGAGTTTCTTCATGCGCTTTATACCGATATGACCTAAACGACAGTGCCACAAATAAGTTGCACTTTCATTATCAACTCTGCATCTTTTGGCTTCAACATTATGAATATGTGTATTACTACTATCGAGATTCAATAAAAATAGACCACTCTTCAAGGGTGCAAGACCATAAAAGATATTACTCATATAAATAGAACAACCATTATTCTCTGATTTAAATGAATAACCGTCTCGCATTAAACAAGATCCAGATATAATGTTCATGCTCAACGCTGGCACCAAATAACAATTATTTAGGTCTAATATTAATCCCGAAGGTAGATGTAGAGGTAGCGTGCCGACCGCGATCACATCGACTTTGGAACCGTTTCCCACGCGCATCGTCACCTCGTCCTTAGCCAATCTTCGCTTAATCCGTAGCCCCTGTTTCGAGTTGCAAATATTAGCAACAGAACCAGTATCAAATACCCAGGTGCTACTGCGAGCATTAGTAAGGTACACATCAATAACATGTATATCACATATAACCTTGTTCACCTTGCCATCCTTCTTATACGCCAAATACTTTGGGCAGTTCCGCTTCCAGTGACCAGTCTGCTTACAGTAGAAGCACTCAGTTTCAGGCTTAGGTCCAGACTTGGGTTTCTTCTCTTGAGCAGCAACTTGTTTGCCGTTCTTCTTGAAGTTCCCCTTCTTCTTCCCTTTACCCTTTTTCTTGAAACTAGTGGTTTTGTTAACCATCAACACTTGATGCTCCTTTTTGATTTCTACCTCCGCAGCTTTCAGCATCGCGAAGAGCTCGGGAATAGTCTTGTTCATCCCTTGCATATTATAGTTCATCACGAAGCTCTTGTAGCTTGGTGGCATTGATTGGAGAATTCTGTCAATGACGCAATCATCTGGAAGATTAACTCCCAATTGAATCAAGTGATTATTATACCCCAGACATTTTGAGTATATGCTCACTGACAGAATTGTTCTCCTCCATCTTGCAGCTATAGAACTTATTGGAGACTTCATATCTCTCAATTCGGGCATTTGCTTGAAATATTAACTTCAACTCCTAGAACATCTTATATGCTCCATGACGTTCAAAACGTCGTTGAAGTCCCGATTCTAAGCCGTAAAGCATGGCACACTGAACTATTGAGTAGTCATCAGCTTTGCTCTGCCAGACGTTCATAACATCTGGTGTTGCTCCAGCAGCAGGCCTGGCACCCAGCGGTGCTTCCAGGACGCAATTCTTCTGTGCAGCAATGAGGATAATCCTCAAGTTACGGACCCAGTCCGTGTAATTGCTACCATCATCTTTCAATTTTGCTTTCTCAAGGAACGCATTAAAATTTAACGGAACAACAGCACGAGCCATCTATCTACAATCAACATAAACAAGCAAGATACTATCAGGTACTAAGTTCATGATAAATTTAAGTTCAATTAATCATATTACGTAAGAACTCCCACTTAGATAGACATCCCTCTAATCCTCTAAGTGATCACGTGATCCAAATTAACTAAACCATGTCCGATCATCACGTGAGATGGAGTAGTTTCATCGGTGAACATCATTATGTTGATCATATCTACTATATGATTCACGCTCGACCTTTCGGTCTCCGTGTTCCGAGGCCATATCTGTATATGCTTGGCTCGTCAAGTATAACCTGAGTATTCCGCGTGCGCAACTGTTTTGCACCCGTTGTATTTGAACGTAGAGCCTATCACACCCGATCATCACGTGGTGTCTCAGCACGAAGAACTTTCGCAACGGTGCATACTCAGGGAGAACACTTCTTGATAATTTAGTGAGAGATCATCTTATAATGCTACCGTCAATCAAAGCAAGATAAGATGCATAAAAAGATAAACATCACATGCAATCAATATAAGTGATATGATATGGCCATCATCATCTTGTGCTTGTGATCTCCATCTCCGAAGCACCGTCATGATCACCATCGTCACCGGCGTGACACCTTGATCTCCATCGTAGCATCGTTGTCGTCTCGCCAATCTTATGCTTCCACGACTATCACTACCATTTAGTAATATTACATCGTGATTGCATTGCATACAATAAAACGACAACCATATGGCTCCTGCCAGTTGCCGATAACTCGGTTACAAAACATGATCATCTCATACAATAAAATTCAGCATCATGCCTTGACCATATCACATCACAACATGCCCTGCAAAAACAAGTTAGACGTCCTCTACTTTGTTGTTGCATGTTTTACGTGGCTGCTATGGGCTTAAGTAAGAACCAATCTCACCTACGCATCAAAACCACAACGATAGTTTGTCAAATAGACTCCGTTTTAACCTTCGCAAGGACCGGGCGTAGCCACACTCGGTTCAACTAAAGTTGGAGAGACAGTCGCCCGCAAGCCACCTATGTGCAAAGCACGTCGGGAGAACCGGTCTCGCGTAAGCGTACGCGTAATGTTGGTCCGGGTCGTCTCGTCCAACAATACCGCCGAACCAAAGTATGACATGCTGGTAGGCAGTATGACTTGTATCGTCCACAACTCACTTGTGTTCTACTCGTGCATATAACATCAACATAAATAACCTAGGCTCGGATGCCATTGTTGGGGAACGTAGTAATTTCAAAAAATTTCCTACGCACACGCAAGATCATGTGATGCATAGCTGTTGGGGAACGTTGCAGAAAATTAAATTTTTTCCTACGGTTTCACCAAGATCCATCTATGAGTTCATCTAAGCAACGAGTCTAGGGAGAGAGTTTGCATCTACATACCACTTGTAGATCGCGTGCGGAAGCTTGCAAGGTGATGATGTAGTCGTACTCAACGTGATCCAAATCACCGATGACCAGCGCCAAACGGACGGCACCTCCGCGTTCAACACACGTACGGAACAGCCACGTCTCCTCCTTCTTGATCCAGCAAGGAAGGGAGGAGAGGTTGAGGGAGATGGCACCAGCAGCAGCACGACGGCGTGGTGTTGATGGAGCTGCAGTACTCCGGCAGAGCTTCGCTAAGCACTATGGAGGTGGAGGAGGTGTTGGGGAGGGAGAAGGAGGCAACCAAAGGCCAGGGCGTTCAGGTATGAAGTCCCTCCTCTCCCCCACTATATATAGGGGTGCCAAGGGGGGGGTGGCCGGCCCTAGGAGATCCAATCTCCTAGGGGGTGCGGCGGCCAAGGGGGGTTTTCCCTCCCCCCAAGGCACCTAGGAGGTGCCTTACCCTCTTAGGACTCTTGCCCCCTTAAACCCTAGGCGCATGGGCCTATGTGGGGCTGGTGCCCTTGGCCCATTAGGCCAAGGCGCACCCCCTTACAGCCCATGTGGCCCCCCGGGACAGGTGGACCCACCCGGTGGACCCCCGGGACCCTTCCGGTGGTCCCGGTACAATACCGATAACCCCGAAACTTGTCCCGATGCCCGAAATAGGACTTCCCATATATAAATCTTTACCTCCGGACCATTCCGGAACTCCTCGTGACGTCCGCGATCTCATCCGGGACTCCGAACAACATTCGGGTTACTGCATATACATATCCATATAACCCTAGCGTAACTGAACCTTAAGTGTGTAGACCCTACGGGTTCGGGAGACATGCAGACATGACCGAGACTCTCTCAGTCAATAACCATCAGCGGGATCTGGATACCCATGATGGCTCCCACATGCTCCTCGATGTTGTCATCGGATGAACCACTATGTCGAGGATTCGATCAAACCCTGTATGCAATTCCCTTTGTCAATCGGTACGTTACTTGCCCGAGACTCGATCGTCGGTATCCCAATACCTTGTTCAGTCTCGTTACCGGCAAGTCACTTTACTCATACCGTAATGCATGATCCCGTGTCCAACATCTTGGTCACATTGAGCTCAATATGATGATGCATTACCGAGTGGGCCCAGAGATACCTCTCCGTCATACGGAGTGACAAATCCCAGTCTCGATCCATGTCAACCCAACAGCTACTTTCGGAGATACCTGTAATGCACCTTTATAGTCACCCAGTTACGTTGTGACGTTTGGTACACCCAAGGCACTCTTACGGTATCCGGGAGTTACACGATCTCATGGTCGAAGGAAGAGATACTTGACACTTGCAAAGCTCTAGCAAAACGAACTACACGATCTTTTATGCTATGCTTAGGATTGGGTCTTGTCCATCACATCATTCTCCTAATGATGTGATCCCGTTATCAATGACATCCAATGTCCATAGTCAGGAAACCATGACTATCTGTTGATCACAACGAGCTGGTCAACTAGAGGCTTACCAGGGACATAGTGTGGTCTAAGTATTCACACGTGTATTACGATTTCCGGATAATACAGTTATAGCATGAATAAAAGACAATTATCATGAACAATGAAATATAATAATACTTTTATTATTGCCTCTAGGGCATATTTCCAACAGTCTCCCACTTGCACTAGAGTCACCAATCTAGTTACATTGTGATGAATCGAACACCCATAGAGTTCTGGTGTTGATCATGTTTTGCACGCAAGAGAGGTTTAGTCAGCGGATCTGCGACATTCAGATCCGTGTGCACTTTGCAAATCTCTATGTCTCCATCTTGAACGTTTTCACGGATGGAGTTGAAACGACGCTTGATGTGCCTGGTCTTCTTGTGAAACCTGGGCTCCTTTGCGAGGGCAATAGCTCCAGTGTTGTCACAGAAGAGTTTGATTGGCCCCGACGCATTGGGTATGACTCCTAGGTCGGTGATGAACTCCTTCACCCAAATCGCTTCATGTGCTGCCTCCGAGGCTGCCATGTACTCCGCTTCACACGTAGATCCCGCCACGACGCTCTGCTTGCAGCTGCACCAGCTTACTGCTCCACCATTCAACATATACACGTATCCGGTTTGTGACTTAGAGTCATCCAGATCTGAGTCGAAGCTAGCGTCGACGTAACCCTTTACGACGAGCTCTTCGTCTCCTCCATAAACGAGAAACATGTCCTTTGTCCTTTTCAGGTACTTCAGGATATTCTTGACCGCTGTCCAGTGTTCCTTGCCGGGATTACTTTGGTATCTTGCTACCAAACTTACGGCAAGGTTTACATCGGGTCTGGTACACAGCATGGCATACATAATAGATCCTATGGCTGAAGCATAGGGGATGACACTCATCTTTTGCCGTGGTCGATGACTGAGCTGAGCTCAGTCTCATACCTTGTAACATAGGCAAGAACCCCTTCTTGGACTGATCCATTCTGAATCTCTTCAAAATCTTATCAAGGTATGTGCTTTGTGAAAGACCTATGAGGCGTCTCGATCTATCTCTATAGATCTTGATGCCTAATATATAAGCAGCTTCTCCAAGGTCCTTCATTGAAAAACACTTATTCAAGTAGGCCTTAATGCTGTCCAGAAATTCTATATTATTTCCCATCAGGAGTATGTCATCTACATATAATATGAGAAATGCTACAGAGCTCCCACTCACTTTCTTGTAAACGCAGGCTTCTCCATAAGTCTGCATAAACCCAAACGCTTTGATCATTTCATCAAAGCGAATGTTCCAACTCCGAGATGCTTGCACCAGTCCATAAATGGATCGCTGGAGCTTGCATACTTTGTTAGCGTTCCGAGGATCGACAAAACCTTCCGGCTGCATCATATACAGTTCTTCCTTAAGATGCCCGTTAAGGAATGCTGTTTTGATGTCCATCTGCCATATCTCATAATCATAGTATGCGGCAATTGCTAACATGATTCGGACGGACTTTAGCTTCGCTACGGGAGAGAATGTCTCGTCGTAGTCAATCCCTTGAACCTGTCGATAACCCTTAGCGACAAGTCGAGCTTTATAGATGGTAACATTACCATCCGCGTCCGTCTTCTTCTTAAAGATCCATTTGTTTTCTATCGCTCGCCGATCATCGGGCAAGTCTGTCAAAGTCCATACTTTGTTTTCATACATGGATTCTATCTCGGATTTCATGGCTTCAAGCCATTTGTTGGAATCCGGGCCCGCCATTGCTTCTTCATAGTTCGAAGGTTCATTGTTGTCTAACAACATGATTTCCAGGACAGGGTTGCCGTACCACTCTGGTGCGGAACGTGTCCTTGTGGACCTACGAAGTTCAGCAGTAACTTGATCCGAAGTACTTTGATCATTATCATGTTTTTCCTCTTTAGTTGGTGTGGGCATCACAGGAACGGTTTCCTGTGCTGCGTCACTATCCCGCTCAAGAGGTAGTACTTCATCGAGTTCTACTTTCCTCCCACTTACTTCTTTCGAGAGAAACTCTTTTTCCAGAAAGCATCCGTTCTTGGCAACAAAGATCTTGCCTTCGGATCTTAAGTAGAAGGTATACCCTATAGTTTCCTTAGGGTATCCTATGAATATGCATTTTTCCGACTTGGGTTCGAGCTTTTCAGGTTGAAGTTTCTTGACATAAGCTTCGCATCCCCAAACTTTTAGAAACGACAGCTTAGGTTTCTTTCCAAACCATAATTCATACGGTGTCGTCTCAACGGATTTAGACGGTGCCCTATTTAAAGTGAATGTAGCTGTCTCTAGAGCGTATCCCCAAAATGATAGCGGTAAATCGGTAAGAGACATCATAGACCGCACCATATCCAATAGAGTGCGATTACGACGTTCGGACACACCGTTTCGCTGAGGTGTTCCAGGCGGCGTGAGCTGTGAAACGATTCCACATTTCTTTAAGTGTGTACCAAATTCGTGACTTAAGTATTCTCCTCCACGATCTGATCGTAAGAATTTTATCTTTCGGTCACGTTGATTCTCCACCTCATTCTGAAATTCCTTGAACTTTTCAAAAGTCTCAGACTTGTGTTTCATTAAGTAGACATACCCATATCTACTCAAGTCATCTGTGAGAGTGAGAACATAACGATATCCTCCGCGAGCCTCAACGCTCATTGGACCGCACACATCGGTATGTATGATTTCCAACAAGTTGGTTGCTCGCTCCATTGTTCCGGAGAACGGAGTCTTGGTCATTTTACCTAAGAGGCATGGTTCGCACGTGTCAAACGATTCATAATCAAGAGACTCTAAAAGTCCATCGGCATGGAGCTTCTTCATGCGCTTGACACCAATGTGACCAAGGCGGCAGTGCCACAAGTATGTGGGACTATCGTTATCAACTTTAAATCTTTTGGCATCTACACTATGAACATGTGTAATATTACGCTCGAGATTCATTAAGAATAAACCATTGACCATCGGAGCATGACCATAAAACATATATCTCATATAAATCGAACAACCATTATTCTCAGACTTAAATGAGTAGCCATCTCGTATTAAACGAGATCCAGATACAATGTTCATGCTCAAACTTGGCACTAAATAACAATTATTAAGGTTCAAAACTAATCCCGTAGGTAAATGTAGAGGCAGCGTGCCGACGGCGATCACATCGACTCTGGAACCATTCCCGACGCGCATCGTCACCTCGTCCTTCGCCAGTCTCCGTTTATTTCGCAGCTCCTGCTGTGAGTTACAAATATGAGCAACGGCACCGGTATCAAATACCCAGGAGTTACTACGAGTACTGGTAAGGTACACATCAATCACATGTATATCAAATATACCTTTGGTGTTGCCGGCCTTCTTATCCGCTAAGTATTTGGGGCAGTTCCGCTTCCAGTGACCCTTCCCCTTGCAATAAAAGCACTCAGTCTCAGGCTTGGGTCCATTCTTTGACTTCTTCCCGGTAACTGGCCTACCAGGCGCGGCAACATCTTTGCCGTCCTTCTTGAAGTTCTTCTTACCCTTGCCCTTCTTGAACTTAGTGGTCTTATTGACCATCAACACTTGATGTTCTTTCTTGATTTCAGCCTCTGCTGACTTCAGCATCGAGAACACTTCAGGAATGGTCTTTTCCATTCCTTGCATGTTGTAGTTCATCACAAAGCTCTTGTAGCTTGGTGGGAGCGACTGGAGGATTCTGTCAATGACCGCCTCATCTGGGAGGTTAATGTTCAGCTGGGTCATACGGTTGTGCAACCCAGACATCTTCAGGATGTGCTCACTGACAGAACTGTTCTCCTCCATCTTACAACTGTAGAACTTGTCGGAGACATCATATCTCTCGACCCGGGCATGAGCTTGAAAAACTAGTTTCAGCTCTTCGAACATCTCATATGCTCCGTGATGCTCAAAACGCTTTTGGAGCCCCGGTTCTAAGCTGTAAAGCATGCCGCACTGAACGAGGGAGTAATCATCAGCGCGAGACTGCCAAGCATTCATAATGTCTTGGTTCTCTGGGACGGGAGCGTCACCTAGCGGTCCTTCTAGGACATATTGTTTCCTGGCAGCTATGAGGATGATCCTCAGGTTCCGGACCCAGTCCGTATAGTTGCTGCCATCATCTTTCAGCTTGGTTTTCTCTAGGAACGCGTTGAAGTTCATGTTGACATTAGCGTTGGCCATTGATCTACAAAACATATTTGCAAAGGTTTTAGACTAAGTTCATGATAATAAAGTTCTAATCAAATTATGAACTCCCACTTAGATTAGACATCCCTTTAGTCATCTAAGTGTTACACGATCCGAGTCGACTAGTCCGTGTCCGATCATCACGTGAGACGGACTAGTCATCGTCGGTGAACATTCTCATGTTGATCGTATCTTCCATACGACTCGTGTTCGACCTTTCGGTCTCCGTGTTCCGAGGCCATGTCTGCACATGCTAGGCTCGTCAAGTTAACCCTAAGTGTTTTCGCTGTGTAAAACTGTCTTACACCCGTTGTATGTGAACGTAAGAATCCATCACACCCGATCATCACGTGGTGCTTAGAAACGACGAACTGTAGCAACGGTGCACAGTTAGGGGAGAACACTTCTTGAAATTTTATAAGGGATCATCTTATTTACTACCGTCGTCCTAAGTAAACAAGATGCATAATACATAATAAACATCACATGCAATTATATAGTTGTGACATGATATGGCCAATATCATATAGCTCCATTGATCTTCATCTTCAGGGCTCCATGATCATCTTGTCACCGGCTTCACACCATGATCTCCATCATCATGATCTCCATCATCGTGTCTTCATGAAGTTGTCACGCCAACGACTACTTCTACTTCTATGACTAACGTTTAGCAATAAAGTAAAGTAGTTTACATGGCGTTATTCAATGACACGCAGGTCATACAAAAAATAATGACAACTCCTATGGCTCCTGCCGGTTGTCATACTCATCGACATGCAAGTCGTGAATCCTATTACAAAGAACATGATCTCATACATCACAATTCATCATTCATCACAACTTCTGGCCATATCACATCACATGATCAATCGCTGCAAAAACAAGTTAGTCGTCCTCTAATTGTTGTTGCATCTTTTACGTGGCTGCAATTGGGTTCTAGCAAGAACGTTTTCTTACCTACGAATCACCATAACGTGATTTTGTCAACTTCTATTTACCCTTCATAAGGGCCATGTTCATCGATTCCGCTCCAACTAAGGTGGGAGAGACAGACACCCGCCAGCCACCTTATGCAACTTGTGCATGTCAGTCGGTGGAACCGGTCTCACGTAAGAGTACGTGTAAGGTTGGTCCGGGCCGCTTCATCCCACAATACCGTTGAGCAAGAAAAGACTAGTAGAGGCAAGTAAGATGACAAAATCCACGCCCACAACAAAGTTGTGTTCTACTCGTGCAAAGAGAACTACGCATAGATCTAGCTCTGATACCACTGTTGGGGAACGTTGCAGAAAATTAAAATTTTTCCTACGGTTTCACCAAGATCCATCTATGAGTTCATCTAAGCAATGAGTCTAGGGAGAGAGTTTGCATCTACATACCACTTGTAGATCGCGTGCGGAAGCTTGCAAGGTGATGATGTAGTCGTACTCGACGTGATCCAAATCACCGATGACCAGCGCCAAACGGACGGCACCTCCGCGTTCAACACACGTACGGAACAGCCACGTCTCCTCCTTCTTGATCCAGCAAGGAAGGGAGGAGAGGTTGAGGGAGATGGCACCAGCAGCAGCACGACGGCGTGGTGTTGATGGAGCTGCAGTACTCTGGCAGAGCTTCGCTAAGCACTATGGAGGTGGAGGAGGTGTTGGGGAGGGAGAAGGAGGCAACCAAAGGCCAGGGCGTTCAGGTATGAAGTCCCTCCTCTCCCCCACTATATATAGGGGTGCCAAGGGGGGGTGTCCGGCCCTAGGAGATCCAATCTCCTAGGGGGTGCGGCGGCCAAGGGGGGTTTTCCCTCCCCCCAAGGCACCTAGGAGGTGCCTTACCCTCTTAGGACTCTTGCCCCCTTAAACCCTAGGCGCATGGGCCTATGTGGGGCTGGTTCCCTTGGCCCATTAGGCCAAGGCGCACCCCCTTACAGCCCATGTGGCCCCCCGGGACAGGTGGACCCACCCGGTGGACCCCTGGGACCCTTCCGGTGGTCCCGGTACAATACCGATAACCCCGAAACTTGTCCCGATGCCCGAAACAGGACTTCCCATATATAAATCTTTACCTCCGGACCATTCCGGAACTCCTCGTGACGTCCGGGATCTCATCCGGGACTCCGAACAACATTCGGCTTACTGCATATACATATCCATATAACCCTAGCGTAACTGAACCTTAAGTGTGTAGACCCTACGGGTTCGGGAGACATGCAGACATGACCGAGACTCTCTCAGTCAATAACCATCAGCGAGATCTGGATACCCATGATGGCTCCCACATGCTCCTCGATGTTGTCATCGAATGAACCACTATGTCGAGGATTCGATCAAACCCTGTATGCAATTCCCTTTGTCAATCGGTACGTTACTTGCCCGAGACTCGATCGTCGGTATCCCAATACCTTGTTCAGTCTCGTTACCGGCAAGTCACTTTACTCGTACCGTAATGCATGATCCCGTGTCCAACATCTTGGTCACATTGAGCTCAATATGATGATGCATTACCGAGTGGGCCCAGAGATACCTCTCCGTCATACGGAGTGACAAATCCCAGTCTCGATCCGTGTCAACCCAACAGCTACTTTCGGAGATACCTGTAATGCACCTTTATAGTCACCCAGTTACGTTGTGACGTTTGGTAGACCCAAGGCACTCTTACGGTATCCGGGAGTTACACGATCTCATGGTCGAAGGAAGAGATACTTGACACTTGCAAAGCTCTAGCAAAACGAACTACACGATCTTTTATGCTATGCTTAGGATTGGGTCTTGTCCATCACATCATTCTCCTAATGATGTGATCCCGTTATCAACGACATCCAATGTCCATAGTCAGGAAACCATGACTATCTGTTGATCACAACGAGCTGGTCAACTAGAGGCTTACCAGGGACATTGTGTGGTCTAAGTATTCACACGTGTATTACGATTTCCGGATAATACAGTTATAGCATGAATAAAAGACAATTATCATGAACAATGAAATATAATAATACTTTTATTATTGCCTCTAGGGCATATTTCCAACAATAGCAACGAGGGGGAGAGTGTTGTCTACGTACCCAACGCAGACCGACTGCGGAAGCGATGACACGACGTAGAGGAAGTAGTCGTACGTCTTCACGATCCAACCGATCAAGCACCGAAACTACGGCACCTCCGAGTTCGAGCACACGTTCAGCTCGATGACGATCCCCGGACTCCGATCCAGCAAAGTGTCGGGGAAGAGTTCCGTCAGCACGACGGCGTGGTGACGATCTTGATGTACTACAGCAGCAGGGCTTCGCCTAAACTCCGCTACAGTATTATCGAGGAATATGGTGGCAGGGGGCACCGCACACGGCTAAGGAATAGATCACGTGGATCAACTTGTGTGTCTAGAGGTGTCCCCTGCCTCCGTATATAAAGGAGGAGAGGAGGGGAGGCTGGCCGGCCAAGGGGGGAGGCGCAGGAGAGTCCTACTCCCTCTGGGAGTAGGATTCCCCCTCCAATCCTACTCCAACTAGGATTCCTCGGAGGGGAAAAGAGGAGGAGGGGGCCGGCCACCTCTCCTAGTCCTAATAGGACTAGGGGAAGGGGGGGCGCAGCCCATCTAGGGCAGCCTCTTCTCTTTTCCACTAAGGCCCACTATGGCCCATATAGCTCCCGGGGGGTTCCGGTAACCCTCCCGGTATTCCGGTAAAATCCCGATTTCACCCGGAACACTTCCGATATCCAAATATAGGCTTCCAATATATCAATCTTTACGTCTCGACCATTTCGAGACTCCTCGTCATGTCCGTGATCACATCCGGGACTCCGAACAACCTTCGGTACATCAAAATGCATAAACTCATAATATAACTGTCATCGTAACCTTAAGCGTGCGGACCCTACGGGTTCGAGAACAATGTAGACATGACCGAGACATGTCTCCGGTCAATAACCAATAGCGGGACCTGGATGCCCATATTGGCTCCTACATATTCTACGAAGATCTTTATCGGTCAGACCGCATAACAACATACGTTGTTCCCTTTGTCATCGGTATGTTACTTGCCCGAGATTCGATCGTCAGTATCCAATACCTAGTTCAATCTCGTTACCGGCAAGTCTCTTTACTCGTTCCGTAATACATCATCTCACAACTACCATATTAGTTGTAATGCTTTCAAGGCTTATGTGATGTGTATTACCGAGAGGGCCCAGAGATACCTCTCCGACAATCGGAGTGACAAATCCTAATCTCGAAATACGCCAACCCAACATCTACCTTTGGTGACACCTGTAATGCTCCTTTATAATCACCCAGTTACGTTGTGACGTTTGGTAGCACCCAAAGTGTTCCTCCGGCAAATGGGAGTTGCATAATCTCATAGTCATAGGAACATGTGTAAGTCATGAAGAAAGCAATAGCAACATACTAAACGATCGTGTGCTAAGCTAATGGAATGGGTCATGTCAATCAGATCATTCAACTAATGATGTGACCTCGTTAACAAATAACAACTCATTGTTCATGGTTAGGAAACATAACCATCTTTGATTAACGAGCTAGTCAAGTAGAGGCATACTAGTGACACTTTGTTTGTCTATGTATTCACACATGTATTATGTTTCCGGTTAATACAATTCTAGCATGAATAATAAACATTTATCATGATTATGAGGAAATAAATAATAACTTTATTATTGCCTCTAGGGCATATTTCCTTCACTAGCGAACCAGACAAGGCCGACGAGGTGATCTCCAGGCTCTGGAGGAAGCTTGGCGGCAGGTTTCGTAGGATCGTCGGCGTTGGTGTGCACTACACCAACGAAGATGAACCTCCCCAGATGGCAGCAGTCCTGCAGTTGTGCGTCGACGAACTCTTCTTGGTGTACCACATCGCAGCGGCCACAAAATGGTGAGCAATCCTACTCATTTGCCCTGCATATGGTTTATCTGTTTTATTAGTACTGTATACTGAAATTTTAATCACACTTGTTTCCCAACTAGATCTACTAGTGTGGTTTGTGAAATGTGGATGCAGTACTGCATTTTCTCAAGTAGATATACTATAAATGTATTTTTGAACCTGATGCACTGGATTACTATTTGGAAAATCTTGCGGAAGATTAAATTCTGAAGTTGATCGACTAGTGTAGTTTCTGAAGTTGATACGATAGAGTAGTCTATGTACTCGAAGTATTAAAAAAGATGTTTCTGAACTTGATGTACTGAAGTATTTTTTGAATTTGATCTAATGTTATTTTTGTAAGAAAATAAACTAAGGACTTGGTGAAGCACTGGTTCTGTGTTATCCTATTTCAACAAAAGTAGACTAAACTAGTACCAATGAAGAACATACAACATTGACTGAAACTATGTATAATCCAACAAGAAGAATAACATGATGTACTTAATTTAATTTCAGAACTTTCTTTACTAGTTTTTGAAGTACATTCATCCATTGTTTATCCTACATAAACAACTACTTCATGGATTCATCGCTTGTAAAACAAAACAAAAATGGATAATTCAAACATCAAAGTAATGCTAATATTCAAAATGTCTCTGCCCTTGCAGGCCCAAGCTCCTGACCGCCATGCTGCAGCATGACAAGTTGTTCACATTTGCCGGTTTCAGCATTGAAAGCGATAAAGAGAAGCTGAAGTTGTCTGGTATGGAGATCAACCCCAATAAGTTCATTGACATTCAGCACAAGTGGAGAGTTCCATACATCGGAAAAGAGTACGACTCCTTGACTGATGTTGCAGCCAGCGGCATCGACCCATTCTATAAAGGCATGAAGAACAAGATCAACACGCAGGAAGACTACACACTATGGGGGACCAGCGAGCTGCCAGACAACCTCATCGAGTACGCAGGAGTAGATGCATACGCCGCGTACAAGTCATGGTTCATGATTGACTACATCACAGATGGTTCGGAATATGCGAAACAGCGGGAGGCTGAAAACTTCTACGACCACGCCTATTGCCCCTTTTAGGGATGAAGATACATCAGAGCTTGCCTTCGTTTTACTACCACTTGTGCTTGCCTTTTATCTTGTTGTTTCACATTAGTAGTTTGCTCTTGTTTGGCTGAACCAGTATGATTATGTCCTGCTTGTCATGGTTGAACAAGTTTAGTTATGTTATCAAGTAAAATGTTTTGCTTATCTCATTATATAAGTTTGGTTTGGTAGCTTCGTATGTTGTTAATCCATCATTTCAAAATTGGAAAGTAGTTTCTGAATGGAACATTGTCGTTGCTCTAAAGTACTAGTTATGATGCAACTAATCACACAACGTTGTTCCATGTCAGTACAACTCAGTACACTTGATCGGACATTACATACTTACTACAATAATAAGTACAAAGAAGCATCAGTCCATAAGTGCTACTATGAATGCACTATCAGTACAACTCAGTCTACACGCAAGTACCATAGTTCTGAAAAATGACACCAGAAGACACTTGAGAATAATCACAAAAACAAACACAAAAAAGAAAGGCAAAAAACTCAAATGAAAAAGATTACACTCACACAAAACTGACAAGAACTAGAACAAAAAGTATCAGTCCAAGTTACTGGAGGAGTCAAGTACTAGAATCAAACAAACAAAAAAAATTGACCGCCCAAGGTCAGGCGCAGGCCCTGACAATGCTAGATACTTGAACTCGAGCCTGTGGGCGAATCCCTAGTAATCCGCACAATGCAGGACCCGCCGACCAGGGCCCACAGGTCAAGAGAGAGAGCGAGTGCCGTGTATAAGCGCTCAGGTAAGTGTTCAGAGGAGTTCGACTAGTGAGCCTTGGTTGCGCTTATAAACAGGTCCGGATCCCCTCGACTAGCGATGTGGGACTAAACCCAGAGCGCATGCGAACGATGCACTGCACAGGCGCGCGGACGAGCTATCTGGGCCGGAAAACGGCCCAATAGCCTACATCGTCAACAAAACACCCCACCAAATAAGCCCAAGTATACAAACCAGAGGGCGGGACAAAGAAATATAAACTACAAGAAAAATGTTTGTCAATTAACCTCTACAAGAAAAAAGGAAAAAATATGATACAAAAACAACAAACCTCTAAAAAGAACAAAACTTAATAGTCTATCTGTTAAATGTACATAATTTAAAAAAAGAATTAAAAATTACTTTCAAGTTCAACTACTAAAACTCTAAAAGTTCAAAAAATATAATGTTTGTCAATTATGCTAAATTTCTTATTTATAGAAAAACTGACAAGTTCAACTACTAAAGCTCAAAAAGTTCAAAACATATAATGTTTGTCAATTATGCTAAATTTCTTATTTATACAAAATCTGATAAGTTCAACTACTAAAGCTCAAAAAGTTCAAAACATATAATGTTTGTCAATTATACTAAATTTCTTATTTATAGAA
Organism: Triticum dicoccoides; assembly: GCF_002162155.2. Taxonomy (NCBI): domain Eukaryota; kingdom Viridiplantae; phylum Streptophyta; class Magnoliopsida; order Poales; family Poaceae; genus Triticum; species Triticum dicoccoides. Next base: position 89,017,255 of record NC_041387.1, on the reverse strand, counting down.
AAACTGACAAGTTCAACTACTAAAGCCCAAAAAGTTCAAAACATATAATGTTTGTCAATTATGCTAAATTTCTTATTTATACAAAATCTGACAAGTTCAACTACTAAAGCTCAAAAAGTTCAAAACATATAATGTTTGTCAATTATGCTAAATTTCTTATTTATAGA
>NC_041387.1:89002508-89016744 GCF_002162155.2 Triticum dicoccoides | reverse complement strand
TATGCTAAATTTCTTATTTATACAAAATCTGACAAGTTCAACTACTAAAGCGCAAAAAGTTCAAAAAATATAATGTTTGTCAATTATGCTAAATTTCTTATTTATACAAAATCTGACAAGTTCAACTACTAAAGCTCAAAAAGTTCAAAACATATAATGTTTGTCAATTATGCTAAATTTCATATTTATATAAAATCTGACAAGTTCAACTACTAAAATTCAAAAAGTTCAAACATATAATGTTTGTCAATTATGCTAAATTTCCTATTTATACAAAATCTGACAAGTTCAACTACTGAAGCTCAAAAAGTTCAAATAGAATTTATTTGTCAATTCTGCTAAATTTCTTATTTATATAAAATCTGTCCACACTACAACGAACGATCTGGTCATAAAATAATCTCAAACCCCACCCCCAACATAAGTTATAAAAAAAATTAGTTCAAACATACATACGGCATCAGTACTAAAACAGCAGGATCAGTCAGGCCACTCGCACCACTCTGACATCAAATTTCAAACCCATGCGCTGTTTGAAATTACAATTCAGTTCACACAGTACTAAAACATAAGTGCACTAAAAATGAGAATACAAAAACTATAAAGGCCTAACTTTGGTTGGTACATATGAAAATAAAATAAGTACAAGTTTTGAGCAACAACTCCCAGGGCACTGAAAAAATGTTTTGACATACACTAGCGTATAAAGGCTTCAATAGAAAAACAATACTTAAACATCCACACGGAAAAACATCACAGATCAATACGTCACCTAAACAGTGCAAAATGCCATCATCACCACCCAGAGACGTGCAAGTGGGATTTGGCAGGTCATAAGTACAGCTTGACAAGACTAGTCAGTTCAACAGTAAAAACCATTTAATTTGGACGGTTAGTTCTTCCGCGTCACCACCCGCACCACCCACTAGGCGGTTGCCACGACGCACTGCAAACGACGGCCCCCACGACCACTACACACATGCCCCCGACGAACCGCCTCCCACACACCACCGTCGGCGCACTGCAAAAATACCCCATTTTCTTATATCTCTCCCTCGTTCCCACAAACCACCATTGCCGCTTCCATTTCCACTGCACACAAACCTCCAGCGTCTCTCTCCAAAGCCCACAGTCGCCGGAGGAAGGCCATGGCGGAGGAACCGTCCGCCAAGCGTCATCATGCCGAGACGTCGGACAAGAGGAGCAACCTCGTCGACATTAACGTCCCCGACGAGAAGTGCGAGTACACCAGAAGGCTCAAAGGGGTTGAGCTCCACGGCAAGGAGACGCTGGAGATCGTCTGCACCAGCGAACCAGACAAGGCCAACGAGATGATGAGCAGGCTCAGGATGAAGGGAGGCGGCTTGTATCCGAGCTTCATCGGAGTTGATGTGGAGTACACCGACAAGGAAAAACCTCCACAGATGGCGGCAGTCCTACAGTTGTGCGTCAAGGAACTCTGCTTGGTGTACCACATCGCAGCGGCCACAAAATGGTGAGCAATCCTACTCATTTGCCCTGCATATGGTTTATCTGTTTTATTAGTAATGTATCCTGAAAATTTAATCACACTTGTTTCCCAACTAGATGTACTAGTGTGGTTTGTAGTGAAGTATTTTCTGAATTTGATCTAATGTTATTTTCATAAGAAAATAAACTAAGGACTTGGTGAAGCACTGGTTCTGTGTTATCCTATTTCAACAAAAGTAGACTAAATTAGTACCAATGAAGAACATACAACATTACTGAAACTATGTATAATCCAACAAGAAGAATAACATGATGTACTTAATTTAATTTCAGAACTTTCTTTACTAGTTTTTGAAGTACATTCATCCATTGTAACCCATACTACTGTTCATTCATCTGTTGTACCAGTACTAGTCACTAAAAACTTAATTAAAATTTGTTTCCCAACTAGATGAACTATTATAGTCTATGAAGTGGATGCATGATTACATCTTTATTAAGTTACATGCATTTCTGAAACTGTGAAGTGGATTGTTTCACCAGATTAGCATCTGAAAAAAAGTTTATAGCATTCTGAACTTTATGCACCAAATTAATTTCTGAACTTGATGTACTAGCATAGATTTTGATCTTGATGCACTAGTATAGTTTATAGAATTGATGTATTAAAAGATCTTTGGTGAAGTGGTATAGGTCCATATCTTGATGCACATATTTCTCAAACTAAAATTTGGACTTGATATAGAATTAATGCACAAAGATGTATCAAGCACTGGTATAGGTCTTTTATTCAACAAAAAAGAAAACTAAACTTGAATCAAGCAGCGCATATATCATTGACTCTGGTAAAATGATTCTCTAATTTGGTGAAGCATTTGGTGAAGCAACGAAGATAGAAAAAAGAAAAAATAATACGGTGTAGTTGAATTTAATTTTAGGACTTTGTGTACTAGTTTCTGAACTACATTCATGCATGACTCATAATATATAAGCATCTACCTCATGGATTATCACTTGTAAAACAAAACAAAGCAGAAGAATTAAATCCTCAAAAAAGAAGACTAATCTATAAATGTGTGTCTCCCCCCTTGCAGGCCCAAGCGCCTCAAAGACTTCATGCTGGAGGAGAAATTGTACACATTTGTTGGTTTCAGCATTGGAGGTGACAAGCGGATGCTGGAGGAGTCCGGTTTGGAAATCAAACCCAACAACTTCATCGACATGCAGCGCAAGTGGAAAGATCCAAAGACCACCAAAATACTACGACTCCTTGGCCGATGTTGCAGGCGGCGTCATCCACCCATTCTACGAAGGCATGAAGAAGAAGATGAATAGGAAAGACCACAAGCTGTGGGGGAACAGCCCGCTGCCAGGCAACCTCATCACGTACGCAGGAATAGATGCATACGCAACGTACAAGTCATGGAAGACAATTGACAACATCGTGACAGGTTGGGATATTTCAAAAGAGCAGGAGGCTAACCCCTACTACCACTGCAACTTCGCGGATGAAGATGCATGAAATTTGTTATGTTGAACCAGCTACCTTATGCTGTGTGTGTCCTTAGTATTGTTGTTTCAGATTTGTAGTTTGCTTTCATTATGTTGAACCAGCTACCTTATACTATGTGTGTCAGGGTTTGAACAAGTTTGCCTATGTCTATCAAGTACATCTTTTGCTTATGTCGTCCAACAAGTTTGCTAGCTTCCTATTTTGTTCATCCATGATTTGAAGTTGAAACTTGATGGCTGCCATGCAGCACTAGTCATGGAGAAAAAAAATAACACATGACTATTTTCGCAAAAAAAGTGGTAGACTAAATAAAGGCCAAAAGCAAATAGTAGCCTTCCACGCTCAGTACAGCTTAGACATGAATGGTAGTACTATCACACTAAAAAAAATCAGTTTTTAGTTTCAGAAGAACACTAAAAAGACTAAGTTTCAGCCGAGGACAACATTCAGTACTAAAAAGCTGCTAAAAAGTAGTTAGAAATTCACTAAGTATTGCATCAGGAAAAGCAAGAGAAACACCAGTACGTATTTCCTAGTCACTAGCATCCTAGGACTGAAAGTTCTGGTACAGTTGAACACACGGTACGTTCATTCTACAAATATATAAAAAGGAACGGGAAGCTTTAGCTCGCATTCCTTAAAACAGTGACATACTAAGAATTAACAGCGGCAATACAACTGAAATCTCAGTACAACTAAGTCTATACGACAAGTGCTAGGATCAAACATTGCCTGGAGAAGAACCACAACCTAGAAAAAAAGAAGGCCAAAAACTAAATCAAAAAGATATAAGTTCGACAAAAGAGAAAAATCACAAGAAACACAACAGAAGATGTACTAGCATCAAACAACACAAACAATAAATAATTAATCAAAAGTACTAGCACAATTGGAATCTCAGTACAACTAAGTTTATTCGGTAAGTGCTATGATGATACCAATTAATGCATTGAGAAAGAAATAGTTTTGAACTTAATAGGACTATCTCTTAAACGTAGCTAATTTAAACCAGTACTTTAACTTTTACTATGAAGTTCAACTACTAAAGTTCAAGAAGTTCAAACAGAAATTTGGCACCAAAATTTTGAAAGCCTTACGCTGAATGAGATTACAAATCAGTACTAACAGAACTATATCATAAGTACAAGAAAATGAGAGTACAGAAACTATAAAGGTCCAACTTAGGATGGAATCACATAAAAATAAAATTAATCTCACTTTCTTAGCAACAACTCGTAAATACACTTGAAAAAAAGTGTTTTCAGTTCAACTACTATATAAGTCTTCAGTACAAAAAATAAAACTTAACCAAAACGAATTCCCGATGAAACATTGTGCCACACTTAAAACACAACACAAAATATACTAGTTATTACATAGTACTCGAGAAGACATCAAACACTACAAAATAGAGCCTACAATGTTTTCAAGAGATATATCACACAACTATCCCATTCACTATGCAAATGATGACCATTTCTCCTATGCATCAAGAGCCAAAGCCTGAACCTCCTTGGGAAGCTCCGTCACCAGAAGATTGTTATTCCCGTTGAACACAACTCTATACAGATCCTCAATGTTCCAATCAACAATGCGTGGCTGCAAAACAATAAAACAAATTATCAAAAATCATGACACATAAAAAAAGGATGCACAATAAGCCAAAAACAGAAAGTGAAAAGCTCAACAAGAAACCCACGTCATTATCTCAAATGTTCTCAACGATCTTTTCACCATCATAGCATCCCGCATACTTCAAAGTATAATGGCCACATTCATTTTTCCCTTGAAGTGGAACCTTGACAAACATTGGTTTCTTTGCAAGCAGCTCCCAATTGGGCTGCTTGCTCGCATTGTACTGAGCATCACCATACACAGCCTTCATTACTTTGACCAATCTAGAAATCTGTAAAAAAACAAAAGAACCCACACAGTTTTAGGTCTCGGAAAAAGCAGAAACAAAGATGCAGAAATATTAATCCAGTACAGATAATAAATGTCACTCACAATCTTCTCGCAGTCTTTGTGATAGGTGTTCTTCGAAGGACGATGGTTCTTCGGATAAGGTAAAGAGTCAAGGATGTCAATGCTACTTCGGTACCGATTCATGACATATAAGGAATAGTGGTTTACTTTCCTATCCTTTGATAAAACCATAGGCTTGAATAGAGGCATCATGATCTAAAAACAAATGACCAAAAAAGAGATGTTAAATATTCAAATTAAAAACCAGCATCACAACAAACAAATAAAAACCAAAAATCAGCTAGTAGATCTCACAAGGTCGGCACTGAGCAAGTCTTCATTAGCTTTAACATAGCTCTTGAAATCTCTCGCTGCACTCTCCACATTAAACACTTTATTTTCATCCTCGTAAAACGAATAGTCAAGCACAACCTGCAAAAAAGCCAAAATAGAAAATATACAACGGAAAAGAATCAACAAGCAAAGTATTATTAAAACTCGTAAAAACAATAGGCAGTCTTGTTCAACATAAAGAAACCGATCTGATTGATTACCGTGATGAAATATGGACTCAGCAATATCCTTTTCCCAGATGCAAAATCAGCATTTCTATAGGGATCTTGCTTCCAATCATCAATGAGGAAGTCCATTACATCACCCTCCATCATTTGCCCAGGTGCAAAAACTTCGCAGATGCATTTCCCAGTGAAGCTAGTTACGTTATCATCAGGCTGAGGTATCATTGAGAATGTATTCCTGCAGCACACACAAGAACAAAAAGAAGGACAAGCAAGATAAGGCATTCATAGAAGTTCTAGTTGTATAAAAAGGAACAGTTTAGGTAATATTTATCTAGCAGTTACAAACAACAGAAGAAAAGGAAGAGGAAAAATAACGGGAGATACTCACTCGGCATACTTCTCACGCCATTCATCACTAAGCAACAGATTATACAACCTGCGAGCCTTGTCCAGATGAGGGAATTTATAAGGGTGAAGCTGCTGCACAGGGGAGCAAAACTTTATAGGAGCTCTGGGCGCACGCTTCGTGCTTACAACATTGCCAGAATCCAAAGCGGGATCTTTCCTAGCACCACCAGCTCTACGAGCCATTATTCCAGCAAGGGGAGATAAACCTTTGGCAGCAGCGCTCCTCGTGACTCTTCCAACGCCAGCAATCTTGTCAAACACATCATCATCGCTGTTTATCAATTCCACAATGGGATTCTTGGGTGTAGTAGGACTATCTGCACAAGCAGCCATAGAACCTCTCAGAGCTCCCAACCACCCCTTCATAACACCAGATCTTGTCTTTTCGGGAGAATGCCCCTGGTTAAGATCAATAGCTACGCGCTCGAGCTTCGAGAACTGGCTACCAAAGAACCTATAGTCATACTCACCAGGATCCAGCCACTCACCTGAAAAAAAGGCCGCACAAAGCGTAAGTTCAAATACATATTTCATGATAGTACTAATATAGAAGTACAAGCTGCAAAAAATTACAAAAGTCCATGCACACGTACAGGGTTCGATGTCAAACAAACCCCGGAAGTCAACATCAAACACATCGCTAGTTGCGCAGGTATACAACAAAGTCTTCCTAATGTCCAAAATGTCTTCATGGCTGTAATCGACCATTTCAATTACACCATCCTCCCGGCAATAATAGGTCTTGCATTTTTGTAGCATAAAGAATGCACAATCATGCCTGTAAACAAAGGAAAAAACAAAAAAATGGTACAACACAAAATCCAAAAAATACAGGAACAACATCCTCCAGCAACAAAAACAACCAACAAAAATCATTAAAAATGGATACTCAGGTGTTTTCCTGCTGAGGCACCCGCACAAACTCGCAAGAGAAACCATCAATATGCGTTGGTGAGAACGGTTTGGCCCTGTCTACACTGGCTCCCTCCAAAACTTCTTTGTATTATCTGTCATATTCCTTAAGAATCTAACTGCATCACCCCAGGTTTCATCACGGAGTGAATCAAGACACTCGAAACGACGGAACTTCAAATTCAGAACAACCAAGCACCAATGCCCAGATTCTTCACTAGGCTTCATGGTAGCCACAAATGATGGCGGATCAAATGTAGGGAAAAGAAGCTGGAAAAAAATCGCAGAGGAAAAATGAATTTACCAAATCATAATGAAACAACAAATTCAGCCTCGAAATAATAAAATAAAATAGGGAAATTGAAATTCATAAGTACAAACAAAAAATCACATAATCATAAAGAATTTATATCCACTACGATATAAATCACATAAGCAGTTCAATTTCCTTGCAACAATAAGTGCAACTTTAATAAAAGAAGCACGGATCATTCATAAGTGCAGGTGTAAAAGAAGCACGGATCAAGTTCATTCCCCCAACCTCCCAAAACTGTAAAGAAAACATGACAGTTCAAGTTAATGAGTACAAAAAGTCCAAGTTCACCTACTTGGTCAAAACCATCAGCACCTGATCTCGTGAACCAATTTAGCACATTGGAATCAATATTTCCATCATGGATCTTGGTCTGTTGTACAAAAAGAACAACAACAGTTAGAAAATTGGCAAAACAAGTTATCATCCTATTTACAAAAAAGCAAAATACTGACCGTCACCCATCTGGGAACTATCAACTTGTCAGTGTCTCGGTACTTCTGACGTAGAGAATATAAAACAACATCAGCACTGTCTGAGTTGAGCATGCCAGTGGGGACAAACGCTTTAGCAATAGAACCAACACTGGCATCACATTCTTTATTTTGAAACATCGGTTTGTGACTAGAAAAACACAAAAGATTACATGAATTAAAACTACTGCAACAACAACAATAATCATACGAGAGAAAGAAAAAGAGACAAAAAATAGTACGGGCAAAATCCAAAACTAACCATTTCGTACGGTTTGTGCGCAACCTCGTAACAGCGAAGAAAAACGTATCAACCTTAACAACATTACCACTTTCTGCTTGCAGAAAATGATGAAAACTAATAAGTTCAACAACTACAAGAGAACATGTCCAAAATGCCAAAATTGAGAAGTACGCCCCATTTACAAGTCCTTACCTGGACTATCAGGGTTTGACGACGATGGTAGTTCCTGTGATGAGACCATTATGCCTCCAGTTTTAGGGTTTGACGATGGGACATCTTGAGAGGACACCAATATTGATGCACTTTCAGGGTCTATAGAAAGAAAATTCTGGGACGACAATAGCGCCTCCTGCGTCAAGGGGTCAGAAGAAATTGACAGAAGTAAATCATCATCACCTAATGGCACCTCCTCCACGTAGAAGCATCTTGCAATGCATCACCGTAATCAAGACCTCCAGGCGGGAAATTCTCCGGCGGGAAATCTTCACAACCAGAAACATTTTCATTCCCAGCAATACCAACACCAGGCGATTTGGCATCAAGTATGCTGGCAGCACCATCATCCTCATCAGCAACTTTGGTACCAACATTGCGCCCACTACTCAATGGAACATCACGAGCATCATCTCCACCACTAAGGACAACCTCACGCTCAACATCAGTAATCTGACTAAAATAAAAATTCAGAAAAAGTGAGTAATATGAACAAAAATAACAATAAAAAATAAGCTACCAATAGGTGCACAGAAAAACAAACCTTGGAAGCATTCACAGCAACATCATCGATCTTGCTGCTGCTAACATTCAAAGCAACATCACCAATGGGCAAATAAGGCTCATCGCCAACAATAGGACCCCGATTCAAATGTAATGAGGCAAAAACACAATGCTATTGTGAGCAACAATAAACACAAGGAATTAAAATAACAGTAACAAAAAAGGTAGCGACCCCCTTGCAAACTATAAACGGTGTGGGATAGAAAAATGAACAAGCAAGACACATTGGTGCGCATGAAATTTTAAGAAAATATGAATAAACACAATGAAAATAAAAATAACCTTGCACTTATCAGTGGATGGATCATTAACTCCACCGTCAACAGCAACCTCAACATTATGACTGGTCTCCTGCATAAAAAGAAAAATTAATAAACAGATGTAGATCAGGAAGTTCAACTACAATACTGACAGCAGAACAACATAGTAAAAACATACAAACAACGAGGACTGACTCACATCAACAACAGGGTGCTGCGAGCCAACATCGTAGGTACGCTGATCAGAAACATTAGCCTCGGTAACATCATCGGCCCTGCTGTCGGTGCCAGCAGCCTCATCGTGATCAATCTGCATGAAAGAAAATTATTAATAAATAGATGAACATGAGGAAGTTCAACTACAACACTGACACCAGGACAACAAAGTAAAAATTGTAAACACCGAGGACTGACTCACATCAACATCAGGATGCTCAAAGCCAACATCATTCGTTTCGTGATCAAAAACATTAGCGTCAGTACCATCACCAGCCCTGCTGTTGGTGGCAGCACCCTCATCCTGCTCAAACTGCTTGATAACAACATTTGCACTTTCTTCATTTGGCTTGCAGCGAGAGTTTTGCGTAGTTCTGAAACACTTCATGTTGTTCAACAGACGAACCAAGCTCTGAACTAGATTAGCGGCACTGTCACGCATATCACCGATTAAAATTCTCTCCATCTCAATGTAGTCAACAACTTCCTCAGCGTTAAATTGATGACCTTCATGAAGGATACCATTGATACATCTCAAACGCTCAACTGTTGTTGGGACCTTTTGCAGCTCAGAACACACATTACTTATGATATGCTCAGCGCGCTCCAATGCTGAAACAGCAACATCAATACCAAAACCCTGCCTCTGTGAAGCACTAGCTAGGGCCAGGGGGGCATAACCAGCACCCTCAACACCACGGCCATCCCTCAACTCATCGGGCAGAGATGAAAACTTCGGAACCTGAGACGACGACATCTCCAGGACTGGCCGTTTATACACTCGGAAAAAAACAACCTCCTCTTGAGTTTTCCACTACAAACAAAAGGGAAAAATAGTTAATCAATCAATGCAACACATAGGGAAAAATAAATCATGATATTAACAGATTTAAAATCAACACCACTAATAAACTTTAACTGTCATTGCTAATTTGTTAGTATTTACCAACAGGCCAGTTGAACAAAGTTATTCAGTTCAACCACACACTAAACAACAGTACTAAAAAACCATACCTAAACCATACAAAATATAAACAAACAACTCTACAGTACACATGTCCACTACAACAAAAAATAGCTATACCTAAAATAAAAAAAGGTCTGCAAAACACAAAACAAACAAAAGTCACCCAAGTCTTTGGATCTGCATTGCCTTTTTTTATCAAATCTGCATCAACCAGATCAGAAAGCTTGGCAGGATCCATGTAACATATGCGGGGGACTCGCATGTCAGGCTCCGCAGTCTTGCCACGGATAAGACAGTCAAGGTACATTAGTACATGCCCTATGGCACAGCCTGTGATTGCCTTCCCCATGGTATCACCATTTTGGTACTTGGCAACAGCCCTTCTAAGCTCATCAACCATCATCTGGCAATAATCCATATTAGCCATGTCCTCAAAGACGAGACCCTCAGACATTGCTGCCTCTCTGGAAACACGCGGGGCAGAACCAGGTAACACAACCTTCATAAACACAATCATGAAGAACACTTTCAGAGCAAGGTCATCTTTGCTAGGATCCTTGACGAGCACCTTGAGCTTATTCCTCAAATCCTTTGTCTTGATATCTTTGTCCCTGCTAATGTCAAGCTCCGATCTTAACTTCATCAGAGCGTCTTCATATCCGTCCTCTGACGGCCTTGGCGCAGAACGACCACCATGAGGGAAACCAAATAATTGTTGTATACCATCGCTAGTGATGCGAAGCTTCTTATTAGCCTCACCCATGTCAAGAGTCATTGTATCACAATCTATCCTTAGGTACAAAACTCCCATCAGAGGGCGGGAAATGTTAGACTTCACCCTCCACTTGAAGATAGAACCAAAACCAGATGCATGAACCCTAGCCACATGCCGACTCTCGAGCAATTTAGCACAATCTTCAACCTCTCTCAACGAACATCGCACAATTAAGTTCAATTTCCGTTGGTCACCTTCATCCAAGGCAACTTTTCCGGCATTGCCTCCCACCGGCTTGACCGGACTCATAACGCTAACAGGCTATAAATGAAAACAAAAAAGCCACACCTTAAAAAAATGAATATAGAAAACAAAACAAGCATATGAATGCAAGTAAAAAGAAAAAGAAAAGATTGCACAAGTTCAAGTATTAAAACAACATCAGTACCACCCCTCAATTGATGCAAACAAATGATCAGCCTAACCTGGCCGCAATACCAGCCGAAACACAACTAAATCATTGCAAGTACAACTAGTAAGTCACATGAAGTACAAAACACATACCATTGCAAACAATGAATATAGAAAACAAAACAAGCATATGAATGTAAGTTAAAAAAAGATTGCACAAGTTAAACTATTAAAACAACATCAGTACCACAATCAAATAGATGCAAAACAATGACCAACCTCACCTGGCCAGCATACCAGCCCAAACACAATTAAATCATTGCAAGTACAACTAACAAGTCACATGCAGTACAAAACACATACCACTGCAAATTCATCTTCTGAATCAACTTCAACATCATCTTCTTCAGATGCAACATCTTCAGCTTCGACACGAGCATGCTTCTTTACACCTTTGTTCACCTTTGCAGGATGAACTTTACGCTTCTTATTTTCTTTCAACAAAGACCGCTCTTGAAGAGGAGACGAAGAAGGCTTCTTATTTGTCAAACCTCGTGGACTCCGACGAACAAAGGAGCCACCAAGTTTGCTTGGACCAATTTTCACAGCAACACTATCCACATCAGTTTTGCTATTACCAGGTTGGGGACCAGCTTTCACACGTGGGCTACGCCTCTGTGTGCCATCAGGATTTCGATCTGACATCTTCCTCTTCAAAACAGCTTTCTTATCCTTAACTCCATGACGATCAAACACTTGCGTCAACCGAGTTTACATCAAGTTTGTCTTCACAAGCATATCACTTCCATGAGATCCGGCATGAACAGTTGAAAAACCCGCGTCACCACCTTCATCGCCTACACATTTAGGAGCTTCAGCAACATCAACATCACTTTCTGGCACACAGGCAACCTTTTGACGCCGTTCCAATTCCTTTCTCTTATGGAATTCATACTTCTTCTTTCTTATCCTTTCATCCTCAAGCTGTAACTGCATAGGAACATCCTCAGCTTGGGTAACAGGCTCAGTGCCATCAACACTTTGAGACTGAGTAACAGACAACTGCAAGCTGCCATCACCATCATCAACGTTAAGTTAATACATTCCATCATTAATATCTTTAACAACATCAGAAATGTCATCTGGAACACCATGACTGTCATTAACTGCATAAACCAATAACATAACCACGCACATAAAAAATTAAAACACAATTAACATTGCAGACACATAGATATATAAAGCGCATAGCATCAGACACAAACAAAAAGGAACAACTGATGTAACTAAGCATATATATGAATTAAAGGCTAATAAAAAAAGAGCAAATATAAGGGAAACACCAGCAACATTCGCAAGTTCTTCTAGAGGATTTGGTGTCTCAAAAATAACATTCACAAGATCTTGAAAGCGTTCAGATTTGTCAGAATCAGGAGGCACCGACACTCCAACATCTGCAACAACATCATAATTAGCAAAAAAGTACAAGAACAATCAATCAGTTCAAGTATGTGAACACTATAAGTTCACCTAATAAAACAAATATGAACCCACCACTTGCAGAACAAACTTCAGAAAACACAACTCTTTCAACACCATAATAGTTCTTCACTGACTACTACAACATATTCAAATGCCAGGATAGCAGTTCAAAATACACTTGGTGATAAGTACTACAACCTGTCTGCAGGTTGCATCAACTGCCAAAACCATACACGCCATACAATCCAGGAAAAAAATTAACACATATCAAAATACATACAACTTATAAAGTCGATACGGCAACAAATGTACAACCTAAAAACCAGATCTATTAAAACATCATCCAAAATACAGGGAAAATCACCTGCATTCAATTTGTCCGGACTAGATGATGTACCCATTGTACAGTCCTAAAATCTGCCGAACCAGATCTGCAAGACACATGAACAAAAATTAGGGATTTGAACTATTTCAGAAACGAAGCACGCCATACAAAAGCAAAACTCTTACCAGCAAACACAAAATCGGCCATGCAATCCAGTATCACTGCCGCCAAACGCTCGTTCAACAGCAACGGAACCCTAGCGAGTGCAGCCTGGGACAGCAAAGAGAGCAAGAGATTAGAAATAGAGAGAAAATCTGAACATAGTAGGACGCAAGCAAAGTCAATGCCAGAGCAAAAGGAACAAAACAGAGCACACGGACCTCCACCCCTGGGGTTGAGCCCTCCGGTCGACGCTCCCGCGGGGAAACAGGAGTAGCAACTCCCCCTCCGAGAAGAGAAGAAGAGGGGAACGAAGATGGAATCGATTTCGGGACAGGAGAGGAGGGGAACGGGGAAGATCGGAGGTTAAAAGGTGAGTGGGAGGGTTAAAAGATGACTGGGAGAAAATGGACGGCTAAAGCCCACAACCGTGGCGAAGCCCACTATCTCTGGCCAGTTACAAAATATAATACCAAAAATCAAATACAATAAAAAAATATAGATGGAGAAAACAAACGGCTAAAGTACAAATAATAACTCACAACAATACAAAAAAATTATCAAAAAAGTACAAATGAAAAAATAATTCATAACGGTGCTGGTTTTTCCCCTAAAAAATAAAGATAAGATAATGGGGCAAGTCATGCTACAGACTCACCTCCGCATGCAACGCCGCGGCACGCCGCGTCGTCGCCTGCTATGGCTCGTTCCTGGCTCGGCCTCGCCGGGATGGGGGAGGGGGGGTCCTGACCCCACCTCCCCCCCGGCTCGGTCTCGCGCTAACGCAGCAGTGCGCTCGTTTGACAGGCGTAGTGCGGTTATTCTGTTTCCCCCACGCACCCACACCCCTAAGATAGATAATGGGGCAAGTCATGTTACGGACTCGCCTCCGCATGCGGCGCCGCGGCAAGCTGCGTCGTCACCTGCTACGGCTCGTTCCTGGCTCGGCCTCGCCGGGATGAGGGAGGAGGGGGTCCCGACCCCCGGCTCGGCCTCGCGCTAACGCGGCAATGCGCTCGTTTGACAGGCGCAGTGCGGTTATTCTGTTCCCCCACCCCACCCCACGCACCCACACCCCTAAGATAGATAATGGGGCAAAGTACAT
>NC_041387.1:89000825-89002431 GCF_002162155.2 Triticum dicoccoides | reverse complement strand
GATAGATAATGGGGCAAAGTCCATACAGGGAAGATGTGTCAGTACAACTATGCCCCTCGGTATGGTTCGGTGCGGGGCAAGTCATGTTTCCCCCACGCACCCACACCCCTAAGATAGAAAATGCGGTTTGTAAGTGCATCTAGTGCCACCCCTAGTTGGTTTTGGAGTATTGACGACAAAGTTGGTTGAGGGACTAATGCGTTTGTGAGACTTGCAGGATAACGCAGGTAGTGTCCCTCATTGATTCGGTTTACCTACCGGAGATGACCCCTAAAAATGTATGAAGACATTGAAGACAATTGTGGTGTGTGAAGATATTCACATTGAAGACTATGACATGAGAAGACATTGAGTGAAGACTATGGAGCGCGAAGACTGAGTTGTTTCGTTGTTTCCTTTTCTTTTGTGTTGAGTCATAGGAACCACCATACTGTTAAGTGGGGTCCAAGTGAACTAAGTCAGAGTGACTGAAGTGATGCTCAACCCAAATCCTATGTCTTCGAGCGAAGACAATGAGAGCAAATCTTATCCAGAGCTGGATGAGTCGGCTTTGCTTGTAGCCCAAGTAAAGTTGCCGTGTGTGTTTGAAATCTGACCGTTGGAACACATGTCAGTTCCTTAGTGACCCAGGGTCATTTTGGACATATCAGGTCGGGTTGCCTTGTGGCTATAAATAGCCCACCCCCTACACCATGAATTGGTGGCTGCTCAGAGTTAGTTTACGGCTTTTGTCGTTTTGAGAGCAACCCACCTCGAAGCCTTTGAGAGAGAAATCCTTGCGAGGACAAAGCCCAAACACCCAGAGCCAAAGAGTGTTAGGCATCACTGAAGTCTTTCTGTCTGTGTGACTTGAAGACTTATTACACTTGAGGACTGTGTATCCTCCAGCCGGTTAGGCGTCGCGTTCTGAGCATCCAAGAGTCATTGTGGATTGCCGGTGAACGAAGTCTGTGAAGGTTCGGAAGTCTACCTTGAAGACTTACCAGAGTGATTGGGCGAGGACTGTGTGTCCTTAGCTTAAGGGGAATAAGGTGAAGACGCGGTCTTCTGAGTTGAATCTCAGCCTCCCTAACCAGATGTACAGTTGTCACAGCAACTGGAACTGGTCCAACAAATCTTGTGTCTTCAACAAGTGACTGGTTCTATCCCTTCCCTCCTTTACTTTGAGTTTGTCTTCGTGAAGTCATTGCCTATCTGTCTTATCTGTTTGACTTCATTGCTTGACTACTATTGTTGATTGGATTCATACTATCTTCCATCCTGATCCTTACTACCTAGCTGCTATTAGTCTTCGTACGTTAACTCTATTGCATACTTGACTATGGCTTGCTTGTTGTAGTTTATCTTCCGCTGCATATCAATTAGGTCATTTCTATTGTTTGTCTTTGAAACTTCCATGTTTTGAAGACTTTGATAAAAATCGCCTATTCACCCCCCCCCCCTAGTCGATAACTAGCACTTTCAATTGGTATCAGAGCAAGGTACTCCCTTGTTCTGTGTGATTCGGTTTAACCACCTGGAGTTTAGCTATGTCGACTCCAGGGATAATCAAAGTCTCCGCTGCTTGCCCCGGGTTCGATGGAACTGAATATCCCTACTGGAAGAA
>NC_041387.1:88960452-89000804 GCF_002162155.2 Triticum dicoccoides | reverse complement strand
GATAATGGGGCAAGTCATGTTACGGACTCGCCTCCGCATGCGATGCCGCGGCACACCGCGTCGTCGCCTGTTACGGCTCGTTCCTGGCTCGGCCTCGCCGGGATGGGGGGGGGTCCCAACCCACCCTCCCCCGCCCGGATCAGCCTCGCGCTAACGCGGTAGTGTGCTCGTTTGACAGGCGCAGTGCGGTTATTCTGTTCCTTCCCCCACCCCACGCACCCACAACCCCTAAGATAGATAATGGGGAAAAGTCCATACAAGGAAGATGTGTTAGTACAACTATGCCCCTCGGTACGGTTCGGTGCGGGGCAAGTCATGCCCCTCAGTACTATATTCAAACAAACAAAAAAAAGAAAAAGAAAAAACTTGACAACCCAAGGACAAAAAAGTACTAGTCCAAGTTACTGGTGTAGTCAAGTACTAGATCCAAAAAAAATTTGACCGCCCAAGGATAGGCCCAGGACCTGGCAATGCTAGATACTTGAACTCGCGCCCGTGGGCGAATCCCTAGTAATCCGCACACCCGCAGGACCTGACGTCCAGGGCCCACAGGTCAAGAGAGAGAGAGAGAGAGAGCGTGCGCCATGTATAAGCGCTCTGGTAAGTATTCAGAGGAGTTCGACTGGTGAGCCTCGGCTGCGCTTATAAACAAGTCTAGATCCCCCTCGACTAGCGAGGTGGGACTAAACACATAGCTCACGCGCCCGCCGTGCTGCACAGGCGCGCGAACGAGCTATTGGGCCGAATACAACGACCCAGGCTGATGGGCCAACAAAGTACTTCACCCCATTACAAAAATCCAGTAGATCACGCACGACAAAAAATAAAAAATGAAAATAATTTTAAAAAAACTCACATGAAAAATCAGTTAATAAACAAAAATATTGTAAAAAGTTCAAACACATCTTAATGGTAAGAAGTAAAAAAAATATAAGACTGTAAATAAAAATTTCAGAAACGAATTTACAAAAAAGTTCAACTACTACAATTCATAAGGTTCAAGTACAAAAAAAAAGTACTGTGCAGTGAAGATTAATTTTTTTTAAATACCAAAACTATCATTATTCATCTATAAAAAAGAAAAATACGTGCTCCAAAATTAATGTAAAAAAGTAAGAAAAAATATTATACAACAAACAAATTTGATTGGTAATTGACAGCCTAAAATAGATCAGTACTATCATTGACAGAATGTAAGTTCAGCAAACTCAATAACAAAAAGGGATTCTAAAAAAATCATCAGCGTATAGCACCGTCTGCGAGTTATGAACATGAAAAATATACTAGTCAAAACAAAGGATGCCCATCAGTTCAACTATAGAAATTGTTCCAGTACTAATATAAAGAATGTATAAATAAAACAGTTATAATTGAGCAGAACAATAAGAAAAACATTACATAACTAGTTCCATACCACTCTCATAATACCAATCAATTCAACCATCTCACATGCAAATGTTTTAAAAGAAAAAATACTGCAACATAATCAACCACACACAAATCTCACAGCCGGAGTCATTTGCCACATTTAAACCTACAGCACATAAATTCTGAACGTCAGAGAGTCGTCTTCTCTCGAGAACATAACCATAGCCACATCACCATCCTCAAATCCAGACTCAGCCGCAAACTCCTTCCACCCAGTAGTTAGGTTGATGCAACCATCAAAGTCGATGTGGTAGGCAACATCCATCAACTGATACCCATTCTTGTCTGAAGTCTCCATCTTCAGAACACCGGAACTAGGAGCAACAATCCTGATCCTGGGTGACATTTTCTGCAAATGGGCATGGGAGTACAAAACAAAATGAACACCTGACATAACTAAATTTTTACACACATATAGTAACGGTTTGCATAAGAAAATAAAATGGAAAAAATCTGAACCAAAACAATAACACAAAACTAACTAGACATGTGAACTGACTAAACTGAAAAATATACATAACAATACACCTACAGTAAAAACATCTATTCATAAACAGATCAGGGATTATACAAAAAATGGTTAAAATACTGTTAAGTAATGAACAAATACACACAGAAATCCATACTCTTAAAATCTGACAAAACCAAATTAAAAAAATATAGACAAGCTATTCATAAGACAAAACTGCAGATCCAGTCCATGAGTTTCAAACAGAAACCAACAAAAAGTAGAAAACAAAACGAATAGAAACACATACCCATGATTCCTTCAAGTCACCATCCGTCAGGCGACAAACATAGGGTGTACGAAATCCATGGTTGCCGTACAGCAAACAAGAAAGTTGCCCACGGCGCTAAGTCTGAGTGAGCTCCAAACCAGACTCGTACACACAGCCGTCAGCTATGTGCGCCATCTTTACCAGGCGCATGAACAATCCTCCATCGAACACACAGGAACAGAGAAAAAGGCAACGAAGAGAAGAGAGAGGAACCTAGATCTGATTCTGGAAGAAGGAAGAAAAGGGAGGGGGAGGACTTGGCCACACACCACACATAGATGGATAGCGTTTATAGTCAGGGACACTCGCAAATTATAAAAATAATAAATAGGCAGATGGGCAGCCAGCTGGTAGGAAATAGTTATTACACAAGCCATGCAACATTTGACCGCAAATCAGTTCAACTTCAGAAAAAACAAGCAGTTCAAAGGTGCACATGTCGAACATATGCAGACAAAACAACACATTCAGAGACAAAAACAAAGTTGAATTCATTTAGTCATTCAAACATCTGCTCCCTCGCAACAAAAATCTTAAAAACATAATATTCACTACTTCAGTCATAACGATCAAAGAAACGACGCCATTTTGCCCTGGTGGATGGATGTGGAGCCGTGGCTGCTCTCGCCCTAGCCCAACTAATGATCTGAATATGGTTCCTTCCCCTGCCCTCTAGGAAAAGAAGCTCCAATTCATTGAAGTTGCGAGTATCCATCACCTCACGCGCAAGCCGTTTGTTGAACTCTGCCTCCAGTTCCTCCTCGGCAGCACGTCGCGCCATCTGCCTGCGCCTGCGCCTCCTCCTCCTCTGCTCCGCTACTGTAGCCCTCACATCTATGGCGTCCCCCTCCTCCTCTGTAACCTCTCCTAGCTCAGGATCCATCTCCCTTTTCTTTGGTTGCAGCTCGTAGAATGAAAGCGACAGAGGGCGCGGGCTTTATAATCAAAGTGCAGAGCCATCGGTGCGGCTCTGATGTCAACACGCAGAAATAAAACTTTGACACGCAGCAGTCCAACTACACATATGGCAGCAATTCAAAACAACACTGAAAAACACGCAACTTAATTACACAGTTTGACCGGATTACAAGAAATCGCAGCTTACAGTCAGCTGCCATACACAACTTCCGCCAACGACAAAATAACATGGGAATCCGCGGTAGAAACAACTCAAAAAAGCAAAATTGACAACGCAAATCTTTTCATACAGTCCTTATATCTCTCCCTGCAACACCAATTCGAAAGTAAAACAATAGAAAAAGAAGAACAGATTTCCATGGCGGGCGTGGAAAACGACCAAGAACACTAAAACTTGTAAACATAAATTACGGATGAAAATAATCTCAAAAAACATCCAGCTGAGCGCGCGCACGTGCGGAACCCCTTACATGTCTCCTCTAGCAACGAATGGCCCGCAGCATCGCGCTGGAGAACGACCGGAAGGTCGACATTGCATCCCCTGTTTCCGTTCGTCGTGCATGCAGGAAGATCAGTTCTGGTTGAAAAACACGTCAGTCCAACCTGTGAACCACGTCAGTTCAAGTAGGGTAACAGAATAATATTCTGTTACGCGTAACAGAATAGCCCAGATGTGTATATATATATATATATATATATATATATAATCCCTCATAATAAAGCACGGATTGACTCCGTTGGTTCACCGTCGCGGTATATTTGCAAAAAGGCCCCTGCAGTTTTTTCTATTCAACCTGCAGTCCTTCTTTTAAGTGGGCATCTCAGAAAACGTTTGCTTCTCATGTGCATGTATGTTTCAATCACTAAGAGCATCTCCACCCATGCCCCCAAGACGGCCCCCAGAAGCCTTTTTTTAGCACCAACGAGTAAAAAACGTCCCAGTGGCAACCCCTGAGTCTCGTTTTGCACCGGATCTGGCGAAAATTACGACCGGCGCGCTCAAGGCAAACCCAGGGAATCGGGGGGTAGCTGGGGGCGTCAGTGCTATATTTTAGCCACGAAAGGCCCACTGCCAGCCTTTGTTCTCTCTCTCTCGCATGCAAAAGAGACAACCTTTGTTCTCCCTCTCCCGCATGCCCGCCGCCCTGCTCCTCGCTCCTCTGCTCTCTCTCCTCTCTCTCCCCTGCTCCTCGCTCCAGGGATACACCCTCCACTCGTCTCCCATCGCCGGCTCTGCCCTACATCTTTCCGGAGGAGCTGCAAGCGGCCGGCCAAAGATAATGTCGTCCACATAGATTTGGCTTACAAATAATTCTCCATCATATGACTTTATGAAAAGAGTGGGATCCAGAGAACCTGGTTTGAAGCCTTTGCTCTTCAGAAACTCCTTGAGTGTATCATACCAAGCTCATGGTGCTTGTTTGAGGCCATATATAGAGCCTTCTTGAGCCTATAGAACGTGTCAGGGAACTTTGGATCTTCAAAACCAAGTGGTTCAACAACATAGACTTCTTCAATCTTGCCACTGAGAAAATCACTCTTCACATCTATTTGATAGGATATCATGATGGTTGGCGTAAGCTAGCAGAATGTGAATGGCTTCAAGCCTAGCCACATGAGCAAAAGTTTCATTGAAGTCAATTCCTTCTACTTGAGTGTATCCTTGAGTGACAAGACGTGCGTTGTTTTTAACAACTTGACAATGTTCATTGTGTTTGTTATGGTAGATCCATTTGGTGCCAATTACGTTGTGCTTGCGCGGTTCAAGACATTTGACTAGCTCCCACACATTATTGAGTTCAAATTGTTGAAGCTCTTCTTGCATAGCTTGAATCCATTCTAGCAGGTTCCTTGAAAGCTTCATCAACCTTTGTGGGTTTAGAGATAGAGACAAATGTGAAATGTCCGCAAAAGTTGGCTAGATACTTAGCTCTTGAACGGGTGAGAGGGCTTGGTGCATTGGTGTTGTCAAGAATCTTCTCAATCTGAACTTCATTGACCACTCGACAATGAGCAGGCCAAAGATTTTGCTGCGTCTGAGAATTATCTTCACTTCCAGCAGCATTGTCTTCAGATTCAGCATTATTACGAAGTGATAAAAATATATAGGCCCAAATAATCTTTCTGTTAAATTAAGTTAACATGGCAATTCATTTCACAACATAGTTTTACGATGCAAAAATTCAAAAATTGTAATGGTATATAGAGAACTCCCCTTGAACTAAAGATAGAACCACTAAATCCAAGAAAATAGTTCACTTAAGAATATTATTATTTACTCCACCAACCAACATGATTGTGTTAAGTGTGAGAAAATTTACAATGGGTAAAAAATCAAGTGTCTACCTCAGACAAAAAAAAATGCTCAAGCCCTACATGATATTGGCAGCTTTGTCTCACACATGAGCTTATTTTCAGCAACTACATGATATAGAGGGAATCACTTTTATTAGTGGAAATTCCCTATGTTCAGACTCAAGTGTATATGCATGCATGTATATGTGTCTGTAATAATAAATTACGGTATGTTTTCGTATGCTAATGGTGGAGTGAACTTAGCTACTTAGGCAAAGAATTTCAGCTCAACGGTTACGGTGATTATTGAGTAAATAAAATATAAATATGCATAAGCGATACACTTTCGGCAATAGATCTATATTCTAGGCATATTAATTATACGCGAAAACCCAACCTATTACCTCTTGGAAAACTCCAGGTTTAAACATAGATCTGATAATAGCTTTCTCTTTTTTTTTGCGGGTGGATAATAGCTTTCTTGGTGGGTGGTTTCTCGGCATCTCAAACGTGGTAAATAATCATGATGCCCAAGGTGCGCATCCTGATGATCAACAATGCCTTGAAAAACCTGAGTTGAACCGTGAAACCACCCATGAGGGCTTCCACATCATTTCCGAATCAGCATTGTATTTGGAGCAACGTTTAGAACAGAACAAAGTTATAATCTGAATTAGTGAAACTTTAATATGCCATTGTGGCCATAATATATACTCACCCTTTGGTAGAAGATATGGATTTATAGTACTATGAAATTTGAATAATCTTGGGCCTTCTTGTTGACAATATTAGAATATTTAAACCGTATGCTTAAAAAGTAAATACAACAAATGGGAGACTTGACCAAACTTTCCGACAAACCAAAATAACATTGTTTCCTTGTCAAATAGCTGCTGGAGAAATGAAAAAGTAACACATCTATTCTAGATTTCCTTCAACCAAGCGAGGAATGAGATGAATTAGTGACATGTAGACATTGATTTTATAATTTTTTGCGAGCAATATTAGAAACACTCAATAGGCAGTCAAAAAATAAATCTTATCTTCTCTGGTAAATAATTTATGATGTGCAACGTGCACCATCATAATGAGCAGATGAAGAAAGCTAATAATTCAAGTAAATGAATAAGTAAAAGAAATTAAGCTGAATGTGAGGGCCTGCATAAGAGAATGGGCTCGATGAGATTCTTTATGGAGGAGCAGTCGCTGATAAGTTAGCATGAAGGAAGTGAGTTTGTAACACAAAGATAAATTAAATCGTTGACGAAAAGTGGAGAGCTAAGCACGTGTAATTTAAAAAAAAAGAGTAAATATACACACTAAAATTCAAAGCCTTCACCTTACTCTGTCGGATTTATAGGAAAAGATGAACCAATTGATCTATTGATAGTAGTATTGCCGTTCTATAAGTAGTATTGCCGTTCTATAATGACTGAGAAGAATACAAACATAATAATTTTGCTGTAAAGAACACACGTTGGTGACCTTGTGCTCGAAATTCCTATCTCGAAATTCCTATCAACTGAGTGACTTTCTGATTGCACTGGAATACTACTTCTTGGAATGTTGAAAGTACAAAACCAAACCAGTAGAGTACCCTGGTTATAAGAGCATCCAAGATAAAGGGGAGGGAATGGTCTGTACCAGTGGACACCATGGGGAGAGTAGTAGGGACCCTTTTGCCTTGCTGACTTGTTTGTGTAGGGGCAAACCTTAGAGCATCTCCAGCCGTCCCCCAAGACGCCCCCCACGGCCACTTTTTGGACGCCGGCACTAAAATATCCCCCCATTCGTGCCCCCAAAGCCCCACTTTTCGCCGGATTTAGAGAAAATTGACGCCGGCAGTACCACCCCAAACCCAGCCCCCTGGGGAGCAGCTGGGCGTGCCGGCGACGCCTTTTTCTTGCGGTTGGCCCACTGTCGGCCTCCCACAACCTCTCTCCTCTCTTTTCCTCTTTCTTCTCGCCTGCCCCTCTCTCTCTCTCTCTCGAGCACGGAGCGCATCGGTGCGGGGCGGAGCGGCGCTGGAGGAGTCCGATGTCCAGCTCGGGCGGGCGTGGTCGGCGTCCGGCGTGCTCGAGGAGCCCCGAATCCCTCTCCAGCACCTCATAGCCGTCCGGGAAGGCGGCCGGCAAGCCAGCGGCAGGGCGAGCTCGGGCGAGGATGAGCGGGGCCAGGTAGCGGGAGGTGCGGGGGACCTGGCGACGAAGGACCGGGGCGCAGCCGGCCCGGGATGAGGCGGGCGCGTCGACGGAGCCTCCTGCCGACCACGGAGCAGCAGCCGGCTCGGGAGCAGGGCCGGACGCGGGCGCGCGAGACGGACGAGGCGCGGGAACGGAGGCCGAGCGGCGCGGTGCAGACCTGCGCGGAGTCGGGGTCGATGTAGGCGCAGGACGAAGCGGGCGCGCCGACGTCGGGGCCGAAGATGCAGGGCGCGCGATGGAGGAACGAAGAGGCGCGGTTGGAGCATGCTCGAGGTGATCGGCCGTTCGCGTGGACGCCGCAGGTGTGGCTGGCCGCCTGTGCCCAAACGAGCCAAGCTAGCTAGCTAGCAAGCGCACACACACAGCCGAATCGATTGGCTCTGCTTTGCTAGCTAGCTAGCTGGGCACGAGTACTTGTACGCACAGGGATGGAGGTGGCCAGCGAACCCTCATGCGGAGGAGCGAGCTCGGCGGCGAGGCCGGGCCGGCCGTGGCCTGGGGCGGGTGCGGTCTGGGCACGGCTTGGGGGTGAACACGGCTGGAAACATTTTCGCCCCCAGGTCAAAATTTCCGCCAGCAGCCCCCCAAGCGGCGAAAAAAAGGCCTCTTGAGGGGCTCAACGGCTGGAGATGCCCTTAGGCCGCAGCCAACGATCCTTCCTTAAGGCTGGAGCCCTACAGAGCCACGAAAGTGGAGACCATCCCCCGCTGCATCGAAGTCCTTCCCTTCCCTGCTGCATCTGTTGCCTGAGATTGGAGTAGTGGATCCCCTCGTCGCCGCCGATCTGAGAGTGGATCCCCTCCCTGTTAAAACTGACTGGAGAATGAGGACAACGGCCACTCGTGGCGGCGCTAAGAATCATGAACGCAGAGCCGAGACGGCATGATTCATCGGACGTGACCCTATCGCTCGACCGAGTCGCCTCTTTCTAAATCCAGCGTGGTCGAAACGAGGGTCAATAATTCCTGTCCTATTCTATTTCTTGCTTCGCGTACGGGAGGCTGCTACAGGCCCATTATCCCCAATTTAACGCGAGACACTAAAAAATGTGACCGGAGCAGCAGCCCAATATAGTTAGTGATCGTTAATAGTAGGGATGCAAGCGGCGTTCCGCATAACCCGCGAAACGAACAAATTAGTTCCCAGATGGCCGGAACTAGAAATTGATTTATACTACGCTGTAGCCCGCAAACCCGTCCGCTCTGCATCCCTAGTTAATAGCGAGCGAAGCCAGATTACATGCAATTCAAACCTAATCTGACGAACAAGAATGCTCAAAAGTGAGGATCGAACGGCTAGGGACGTTGATGGCCTGAGAGGGCAGGAAAGATGCTCAGTTTTAATGTATCTAAATATAGTCCATATTGAAATCTTGACAAAGACTTATATTTAGAAACGGAGGGAGTATGTAGCAAGAATAATATCATTGAAAACTACACCCTCAGTCTCATAATATAAAAGCGTTTTTACACTAGTGTAGTGTCAAAAACGCTCTTATATTATAGGACAAGAATACATCCAAGTATGAATCTAATAATATAATTTTAATTACATGTATTAACATTTTGCTAGTTAAATATATGATCAAACTTTGATCCAAAATACGACGGGAAATAATAAATCCGGATAAGGTACTAATAATCCCTCCGTTCGGAATTACTTGTCACAGAAATGGATGTATTTAGATGTATTTTAGTTCCAGATACATTCATTTTCGAGACAAGTAATTCCGAACGAAGGGAGTAGTATTTATCGCCAGGCTACTCCAGGCGACCCTGTTGACCGATTCCTAACGCCTGGGTCATGTGCAGGCTAATCAAGATGTTGATAGGCTAGCTTCTATTCCTCTAGACTCAAAAAAGTATCAGGTGATACCATTCCTTCAATGATATCATGATACCAACTTGCAAAACTTAAATTAAACATCCCAAAAAATTCTAAAAAGAAAATCATGGATGTTCACGATACATATGTCGACAACCCCTAAAAAATTCAAATCAAAATTCGAAATACACAAAGAGAAACAAAAAGACAAATTCAGATGTGAATAGTGTCATTCTTCCTTTTGTCTTCTTTTGACACTATTCATGATGGATTTTTCATTTTTGTTTCTCCTTCTCTATTTCAAATTTTGATCTGAATTTTTTAGCGATTGTCAACATATGTGTTGTGAACATCCATGATTTTTTTCAGAATTTTTTGACATGTTTAAATTCAAATTTTGCAGGTTGGCATCATGGTATCATGTAAGGATCGGTATCACCTAATATTTTCCCGTGAGTCAAACCGAACAACCTCCAGGCAGTATACGGGCAGGCTTCAGGTCAGGCGTGAAGGCAACAGGACGCGAACCAAACAGCCAAGCCTCCAACCAAATAGCGTCCTGGCACATTCCAGGCAGGTCTAACGCAAGGCGACTCTGCTCCAGGGTTGCAGCCAAACATGCTCTATATCCTTGATGCTTCAAAAGGAAAATCCACCCGATTATGTCGTATCTCGTCTATGATAATAAAGGAAGAAAACTGTTTATTCAAGCACATAATATTTTTCACAGGATAACAAATATCTATTCAGGGCAATCATAATAATTAGATTTTTTTAACCTTAGATCATGTGTTTCAGGATAGTCATAACATTTTTCTACAAGCCTCCTTTCGATGCTTGCAGCTGGTACTCGTTCAGAAGCTCCTTAAAAAAAGATCCTTCCATCTCCATCAGTGTGTGAGGTCGATCGTATTCTACCATTTTGCCTGCAAAAAACATAACTGTTAGCCTACAACAAAATACTCAATGACCCCTGAGAAATGATACTAGAAAATAGTAAAAGAAGTGCAAGGACCAGTTATGCAAAGTTGTAAACATCTAGGGAAACAACATTTCAGCATGTTATACTCTCTGCCATAGGAGTTTTGCTTTGTGTTACGGTTACAGGAGGGTGGGAGGTTGACATGACATTAAGAAGTTTGCATAGGCAGGGCCATGATTATCCCTTCCCAGCTAACGGAATCTTAGTACAGATACCTGGCAAAAGTACTTCAGTGCCTATTTGGCAAATTTGGGGTGTTACTAGACTTTGAGGAAAGAGAACTAGAATTCTAAAATACAATAACTTTGCTAAGGCAGAGTTTATATAACAGCAGATGTGATAAAATAGAACAGGATAATTTCTGAAGTTCTTGGAAACCATTCATGCGGGCCACATTCGTTTGACTGTTTGTGTGTACTTCTGGTCTGCTACTCCTAATGGCCATAATGGCACTTTCACATTAACTTTTATTGAATTGCCTACACCAGCAGTTTTACCCAAAGCTTAAGGTGATTGAGAAAGGTGTGGAATATATATTTAAAAATTTCCTATCACATCTTAGCCCCGAACATATCTTCGACGTCAGATCAAAGCATGATTTTCACAGAAACAAAAACAAAAAGGATCAAAGCACGCCACAAATAATTTTATGAATATCAATACCATGTGAAAGGGGCTAAGCCGCTAGATAATTTGGTCAAGCTATCATTGCTTTATATAGTAAAGGGCAGTAACTGTATAGCTACAAGTCCCTTACATGGTGCACGTTTTCAACCAGTGCAATCTCTAACTAAGAGATATCAGCTGGCTCTGCTTCCATACTAAATTCTATGCACCAACTGGTTCATCCACGAAGTCAAGCTGGCAACGCAATTTTTGATTGATCAAAGCAGATAAGAGTCTTAATTATTAATATTATTACTACTCAAATTCTTGTAATAAGTTGTTAGGTTTTAGCATAAACAGGTAATTGCTCCACATGTATATGCGTTGCATTATCCCACAAGGCCACACCAGATTATGGTAACGTTGCACACTTGAAAATATTTAAATAAGATGGAGATTTCTGAAAATAATGAAGGTTCTGACAAAAATAGGGAATAAAACCCGTAATTTATTAACTGGTCCCAAAATTCGTAGTGTAATTTACGAAAATTAATATACACATCAGTTTCCTGATAAATTTCTAGAAATTCTGCAGCTTTTGGGAACAATGGTATCCAATGCCATCTTGACACTACGGTGTTTTCCAGAAAGAATATGCAATACTTCAAATATATTGGAGTGAACTCTGACCAATACTTTCATCAAGAGATGTTTGAACTTTGCAATACAAAAGCACATTGTCACAAAAGTTGATGAAAATATAAGTCGTTTGATATGGCTAACCTTGTCAAAATTGATGAAGTTCATTTGCACACACAAGTAAACAGCACATTGGCTGACATTCAAGAAGTTCGAGAATTTTACCAACTGTTTGGAGAACTTAGAATTTATCCTTTAGGGAGCTCCTAATGAGAAGGATTCCGTCTATACATGAGACTTCTATTGGGAAAAGGTTACTTAAAACAGTTTGAGTCAGTTGCGCCTGTTCAGTGAATAGTAAGTAGGTTACTTAGCACCTGACCTAAACTAAAAGCTATATATGGGGAAGGTGCCCCATATTGAAATGGATTTAAGCATGAGATAGCGTAGTCATTTACCTCAACTCATATACCGAAAAAGGCTTTCGCCCCGCTTTATGTATAAAGCAAACCACCAGAGCACAATATCCAACATAGGTTCAACCCACACACACACAAAGAGGTACCACAAGACAACCATAAAGGGTTCTGCTGAGGGCACAGCTCAACAAGCCCAGACCCAGCACCGGGTGGGGCAACCATAACAGGCTAATCAGGTTCGAGAGGAGGCGGCGGAAGCGGGGGTGCCAGACGAAGCGCCATCGAGCGGAGGTCGGCGATGATGGTGTTGACAGCGTCTCAGTCGAAGGGGCGGCTAAGCGACCGCCAGAGCTGCAGGAAACCACACATTTTAAAGACAGCGTCAATGGAACGTCGAAGGAGAACACGCTGAATCACAAGCTTATTGTGGACCGTCCAGAGAGTCGACACTAGCACCCCAATGGTCAGCCACCTAATGTGGCGGGCAGACGGGGGACGGACTGGATCTCCGCGAAGAGGTCGGGACGTTGGTATGGCACCAATGACCGCCAACGGCTTCGCCAAAGCAACTCCAAAGGAATTGGGCCGTGACACATGCAAAGAAGATGTGGTTCGAGTCCTCCACCGTGCCGCATAGGGGGCACATCCCATCCCCAGGACCATTACGTTTGAGCACCTCCACCCCAGAAGGTACCCGGCCCCTAATCCACTGCCACAAGAATATCCTAATCTTGAGTGGCAGTTTAATGGCCCAGACCGCCCCCCGCCGTGAGAGCATCTGGGACCGTCGATGGGGCGATGGCCTGGTATAAAGACTTAGTGGAGAAGCGGCCCGAGGGCTCCAGGCGCCAAGATACGCGGTCCGAAGCACTGTCAACGTGAGAAGCGGCCCGAGGGCTCCAGGCGCCAAGATACGCGGTCCGAAGCACTGTCAACGTCAGGGGGGTGGTGGTGGGGGGGGTGGGGGTAGGGCGATGCACTCGAGCATGTCCTCCCAGGCAGCAACATCTGGGGGGCCGAAGGGGCGGCGGAACGCAAAGTGCTCTAGATCCGAAAGGGCGACCTCGACGGAAACTCTAGGCTCCACCGCGATGGAGAAGAGGTCCGGGAAGCTATATATGGGGAAGGTGCCCCATATAGTAATGGATTTAAGCATGACTATGCTCACCCGGTTATACGTCCTGGTTACCATGTTGGTATAGCAATACCCCTCCATCCCTTGTATTTCTTCCCTGTAACGAACCAACAGAGAGGAGGGGATCAGAATCGGGTAGGTGAGGAAATCAGAGAGGAGGAGGAGAGGCTTGGAGAGCAAGAAGATACTTTCAGAGGGATGATTAGGTGAGAGTACAGTCTGTCGATCATGTGTGCCTCTCGCTGCCACAGGCGGCTAGCTTTATACCCAAGTCTCACACACACACGCACACCTACAGCCTACAGGTGGGGCCCGATCGAGGTTGCCAAGTCACACTGGACAAGTGGCAAGGTGTGACATTCTCCCTCCCTTAAGGCTGAGCTCCCTCTTGAGTACTTGCGTTGTCATCATCCCAGATGGGTGCCTCGGGAAAGCGCTGCCGGAGAACCTCGTAATCCTCCATGTCGTGGCTGGAGGAGAGCTGTCGCCCCATTGCACCTTGATCTGCACGATTGCTTAATTGCCCCGTTTCATCATGCGCCGCTCCAGGAGGCGCGTGGGTGTTGTGCTTGCCACGGACAGGTCAGGAACCCGCGGCGGTTCCGTGTACACCGGCGTGTAATCCGGCGTGAATGGCTTCAATTGGGAGACGTGGAAGACCGGGTGCACGCGGCTGGACTCCGGAAGATCAAGCTTGTACGCCATGAGTCCGATCTTCTTGACGACGGTGTACGGCCCGAAGAACTTGAAGGCGAGCTTGGCGCAGGGACGGCTGACGACAGACTGCTGAACGTAGGGCTGCAGCTTCAGAAGCACCTTTTCCCCCACTTGTAACTGGCGCTCCGTCCTGTTGCGGTCGGCCTGCTTCTTGAAGCATCGCTGGGCGTGTTCCAGTTGCTCTCGGATGTGCGCAGTGTGTGCCACCCAGTCCATGTCTTCGCCGGTGGGTGCGTCATCAGGCCACACCGCCATCGCACCCAAGTTGGCCTCCTTGCCGTACAACGCCTTGAATGGGGTGCAATTGAGCGAGGAATGGAAGGTCAAGTTGTACCAGAACTCCGCCATGGGAAGCCAGCGTCGCCCCTTGCGCGGCGTGTCGTGCACCGCGCATCGGAGGTACATCTCCATGCATTGGTTGACGCGCTCGCTCTGTTTGTCCGTCTGCGGGTGGTAGGGGGTGGAGTAGAGCAGTTTTGTGCCAGCGCCAGCGAGCAGCTCCTGCCAGAGGTTGCTGGTGAACACCTTGTCGCGGTCGGAACGATTGAGGCTAGAATGCCATGGAGCTTGACCACATTGTCCCAGACGCCCGCACCACTTGCGTCGCGTGGAAGGGGTGGCGCAGGGGAATGAAGTGGGCGAACTTGGTGAAGCGATCCACCACGACCATGATCGTGTCGAAGCCCTCGCACGGTGGCAGCCCCTCCACGAAATCCATCATGAGATCCTCCCATGGCGCAGTTGGAATTGGGAGGGGTGCCAGGAGTCCCGCCGGCTTGGAGTGCTCGTGCTTGGCCTGCTGGCAGGTCGAGCACTGCTGCACAAATTCTTCGACGTCGCGCTTGAGGCCGCGCCACTCGAAGTGCTTCCGCACGCGCTGGTACGTCGCCGTGGCACCCTAGTGGCCACCGACCGCTGTTTTGGAGCACGACAATGAGCTTGGTGCGGAGCGTCGTGTTGGCGTCGATCCATAGCCGACCGCCGCGACAGATGACGCCGTGGTGCAGCTCGTATCCATCGTCGTCAGGGCTGGTGATGGCGATCTTGGGCGTCTGGATCGGTGGAGTAGGAGTTAAGCACCTCCTGAACCCATGCCGGCTGGCACGCCGAGGGCGCGGCCAGACCGAGTTGCTTGCCGACACGCGACAGGGCGTCTGCGGCGCCGTTGTCCAACCCGCGCTTGTACTGGAATTTGAACTGCAGCCCAACCAGCTTCGCCATGGCCTTGCACTGCAATTCTGTCTCCAAGTGCTGCTCGCCCAGATTGCAGAGTGACTTGTGATCGGTGAGGATGTCGAAGGGGCCGCGTTGCAGGTAGGGGCGCCACTTGTCGATCGCCATCATCACCGTCATGAACTCCTTCTCATACGTCGAGAGCTTCTGGTTGCGTACGCCAAGCGCCTTGCTGAAGAAGGCGACGAGGTGGCCCTCCTGGACAACTACCGCGCCATCGCCGGTGTCGCAGGCGTCAGTCTCGATCAAAAAGGGCTTGCCAAAATTGGGCAGGGTGAGCACTGGTGTAGTTGTCATCGCTCTCTTGAGCGTGTCGAATGCAACTTGCGCCTGATCGTTCCACGCAAAACCTTTCTTGGTTAGGAGCTGCGTGAGGGGTTTGGCGATGATGTCGTAGTGCGCCACGAATTTCCTGTAGTAGCCAGTGAGGCCCAAGAAACCACGCAGCTCGGTGGCGTTCGTCGGCGTTGGCCACTGCTCCATGGCATGTGTCTTCTCTTTGTCCGTAGCGACACCCTCCTTGGAGATCACATGCTCGAGATAGTCCATGTGGTCATAGGCAAAGCTGCATTTGGTTTCCTTGACGAACAGCTGGTGCACGCAGAGGAGCTCGAAGACAATGTGCAGGTGCTCTTCCATGGTTTCATTGAAGACGAGAATGTCATCCAGAAAGATGATAACAAACTTGCGCACATACTTACTGAAGATCGCATTCATGAGGCACTGGAAAGTGGCCGGTGCTTTCATCAGCCCGAACGGCATGACACGGAACTAGAAATGCCCGTGATGCGTCTTGAACGTTGTCTTGGATTCGTCCTCTTCGTGCATTCTAATTTGATGGTACCCCACACGTAGATCTAGCTTGGAGAAGACGGCCACGCCTGCCAGCTCGTCGAGGAGTTCATCGACGACGGGCAGAGGAAACTTGTTTTTAATGGTGGCGTCATTTAGCCGGCGGTAGTCGACGCAGAACCGCCACGTGTCGTCCTTCTTGACCAGCAACAGCGGCGCTGCGTACGGGCTGACACTGTGCGTGATCACGCCGGCATCGAGCATTTCCTTGACCTGCCGCTCGATCTCGTCCTTCTGGAGCAGGGAGTACCGGTAGGGGCGCGTGTTCGCGGGGACCGTGCCCTCCACCAGCATGACGGCGTGGTTGTACTGGCGGTGTGGAGGAAGGCCATGCGGTGTCGCGAAGACGTCGGCGAATTCCTCCAGCAAATCGCTGAGGGGTGTGATGCTGACACGCTTGCGAGGGGGCGACGAAGCGTGCCCGCAGGGGTCCACCATGGCCATGGCCCAGACATCATTGCCCGTGATCATCTTGCGTAGCTCGTCGGGTTCGACCGCCTTGAGTGTTGTGGTAGCCTTTGTTGGCACGACGCGGAGCGTGACCTCTTCGCCCTCGTGCGTGAACTTGACCCACTTGTCCTCTCAGTGGCACGTCATAGGGCTGTGTTGGGCGAGCCAGTCCATTCGCAGGATGTTGTCGTACGCGCCGATCTCCAGGTTGCGCATGGGTGTGGCGAAGGTGTGCCCCTGCATCCACCACTTGAGCTCAGGCATGATGCGGTTGCAGGTGAGGCGATCGCTGTTTGCGACGTGTACGTCCATCGGCGCCATCTCCATGGCGACGCCGATGCGTTCAACGAAGGACTTGTTCACAAAGTTGTGCGTGCTGCCAGAGTCGAGAAGAAGCAGCATCACTTGGTTCCCCACCAATGCACGCAAACGGATGGTCGTAGCCAAGTCCGTGCTGTCGAGCGAATGGGATGAGAGGAGGCAGCACTCTGGCGCGCCCGCGGCCGAAGCAGGCGACGGGGCGCCCGGGCCTAGGTCGTCCAGGAGCTCCAAGGCGTGGATGGTGTCATCGGAGAGGACCTCACCGTCGTCCCCAACGTAGATGGTGAGCAGCTGGGCAGGCGGGGCGCAGCGGTGTCTCGCGAGTAGCGATCGCCGCATTTGAAGTAGAGGTTGTTGGCGCGGCAAAAGTCGCGGAGCTGCCGCTCACGCGTGTAGTCGTCCCCTTGCGCGCGGTTCGGTGTAGCTGCTCTTGGTTGCAGTGCTGCGGTCGTCGGAGGCGGCCGCTCCGAGGGTGTGATGCGTGGGCGTGCCCTTGTCGTGGCCAGCTCTTCTTCCTGGATACGGGCCAACACCGAGGCGCGCGTGATGCTCAACGGCGCTTGAAGATGAACCGCGGCTCGGAGCTCGTCCTTCAACCCCAGGAGGAACTGCGTGATGAAGAACTTGGTGTTGATGGATGGATCCAGAGCCAGCAAGTGGTACATCTGCTCGTCGAAGGCGGCGCGGTACTCGATGACGGAGCCGGTCTGCCGGAGTTGGAGTAGTTTGTGCATGACCACCTCGAACTTGTCCGTGTCGAATTCCTCCAGGACCGCCACAGTGAAGAGCTCCCACGTGATGTTGCGGTGTGTTTGACGAAATGCCTACAACCAGTGCGCGGCCTAGCCGTCGATGTAGAGAGCCGCGGTGGCCACCCAGTGGTGCGACACAACCTTGTAGAGCTCGAAGTAGGCGAGGCAGCGATCGAGCCATAGATATGGAGCGGTGCCGTCGAACTTGGGGAAATCGTGCTTCGGGGGCTTGTGGTACTCATTGTTGTTGTAGTCCGTTGGTGAAGAGGGGGTCGCCGTCGCGAGGAAGCCGTCGTGCGGGGGAACTAGGATGAGCAGTGGGCGATTATCCCCTAGGCGCGCGTGGGAGGAAGACAGGTGGGCCGGATCTGGGGCGGGGCACGGCGATGATGGAGGAGGTGGCGGTGGCTGCTACTACGGCGCGGGCTGGTGTAGCAACATGGTGACCGAGCCCGCCCGAGACGCCGAGCCCTCGACCGCCTTGCGCGCCCCCACGACGTCCGCCTGAGTCAGATCGATCTGCTTGGCGAGCCCGCGCACCTCTTGCGTGATCTGTGTGTTGAAGGCGGCCTGCATCTCGATATGCTTGTCGTGCGGGGCCTTATGCTCATCCACCTTGGTGAGGAGCGACTCAAGCATCTTGGTGATGTTGCTGTTGCCCTCGTCCATGGCGGCCAGCACTTGCCGCGTCGCTGCCGAAGCTTTTTGGGGCGCTGTCGCCCTGCTTTGGAAGAGATCGAACCCCGTGACGGATTTCGTGCGGCTTGCCGGAGCAGTTCGTACCGGCGCGGTGGATGTTACCGATCTGCGACCAACAACAAGGAAGAAAAAATTTCTGGCGATCTGGCTCTGAATACCAACTGTAATGAACCAACAGAGAGGAGGGGATCGGAATCGGGTAGGTGAGGAAATCAAAGAGGAGGAGAGACTTGGAGAGGAAGAAGATACTTTCAGAGGGATGATTAGGTGAGAGTACAGTCTATCGATCACGTGTGCCTCTCGCTGCCATAGGCGGCTAGCTTTATACCCAAGTCTCTCACACACACGCACACCTACAGCCTACAGGTGGGGCCCGATCGAGATTGCCAAGTCACACTGGACAAGTGGCAAGGTGTGACATTCCCCAATTCCTCCCAGCCATGGCTATGTTCTCAGATGAAGGGTCTCCAACAGTCCCTGTGTGTGCCTGCGTGGTGATGGTGTGGTTGGGAGGCAGGGGGCATCCCTAACTATTTATTTTGGGCGTTCAAACTGATGTACGAGCCCATCTTCGACAATCACCTGCCAATTGATTTTAGAGTTGGTCCCAGAAAAAGTACTGTCAGTTTTACATTTGTATTTCCATATTACAACCCTGAAATCTTCCATTTGTCAGATTCAATCCCGAATTCTAAAACCGGATGAAATTCAGCTCAAAACTATCAAAACCGGCTAGGATTCAACACTTCTCTTCCCTGAATCTGGTTTTCCCTGAGGAGGCCTGGTTTTGACCCATTGACCGTCCAGTCAGCAGCCCAATAGGCAGCCAACGTCAGTTTTTTTTTGCCAAACAGATTTAAAAATAATCTGAAATTATATTTTCAGCCCCTATTTTGGTCAAATTTTAGCCAAAACTAAAAGTCTCAAGAAAATTTGAAATAATTTGTAAAATCAACAATGGTATACTATCATTCTGGGAAAGTTTCATAGTTTTTTTGCCAAATTTATTTAAAATTAACCTGAAATTACATTTTCAGCCCCTTTTTTGGTCAAATTTTGGCCAAAAAATAAAAGTAACCAGAAATTTTTGAAATAGTTCTGTAAAATCAATAATAGCATGTCGATCATTCTGAGAAATTTTCAGTTTTTTTGCCAAATATTTATAAATACCCTGAAATTACATTTTCAGCCCCAATTTTGGTCAAATTTCATCCAAACAAATGAAAGTATCCAGAAAAATTAAAAAACTTCTGTAAAATATAGAATAACATACTGATCATTCTCAGAAATGTTCAGACATTTTGGCTCAAAGGAACTATAAATAGCATCAAATTTCATTTTTTGCCTGGACAGTCAAAACGCTGACGTGGCTGCTGACTGGGATGCTGACTGGATGGTCAACGGGTCAAAACAAGATTCAAGGGAGAGAAGGGTTAAATACTAGCCGGTTTTGATAGTTCAGGGTTGAATCTTAACCGGTTTTAGAGTTCGGCGTTGAATCTTAGACAAACCGAAAAGTTCAGGGTTATAATATGGACTTCTCTCAAAAGTTATTGCTGCAATGTGTTGTTTATACACTATATGTGCAACTTACAAATGTAAATAAGACCTGCTGGTTGTTTTAAGAGTTGGGTCCAACTCATGAAGACTGATGGAACCATACTAGCACACTGCAACATGGTCGTACCGAATAATGAGTTGAGGGCAAGAACCACTTGCACGTTCATTTTCTGAAAGAGTCTCTTGGTAGTTGGCAACAAACAATATTTGTAATTTAACACCACATGCGAATTTGAAAACAATCATGAAAAGCCATAAAGACTGATTAGATGCATGCATACCGTTGTTAATAACAAGTACCCAGGTGCAGTCCATCACTGTTGGTATCCGATGTGCAACTGTGATAACTGTGCTGTCCTTGAATTCCGTCCTGATTATCTTCTGAATAATAGCATCAGTTGCAGTATCGATGGATGCTGTTGCCTCATCAAGGATCAAGATGCAGTTTCTTCTCAATAGCGCACGGGCCAAGCAAAGTAACTGCCTTTGGCCCATGCTCCAGTTTGATCCTCCCTCCACAACTGTTGGGCAAAGCAAGTAAAAGAAATGTGACATAATTACAGCAAGTTCTGTAAAAGAGAATGAGGTTGAAAAGACCTACTATGTGAATCCAATCCTTGCTTGTCTTTAACTGCTTCAATTAGTTGACATTTTCCTAGAACCTGGCAAAGGTTAATTCAGAAATGCTTCCTTAGTTTTCAATAAGCTATTTATTAGGAAGAGTGGACTAGTACTAAATTGTGTAATAGCGCAAATATTTCCTTTAGCAGTATATTTCAGCAGTGTTGCCACCTAAGGCTTGCAAGGTGCTAGCACTTCCATGCTACCATGCCATAGCACTTCCATGCTACCATGCCAGAAATTGTTCAATATAATAATTTCAGCAACATATCACAATATTCAAACACTACCAACTGGTTTACTAGATTGCTATCAGAGATGCAAAGATCAGGTTATCTAACTATGATTGAAAAACACTCAGGAGGAATGTAATATACTGACCACCAAGGAGCATTCCATCTGGGGTATAGTCTGAAAACATAAAATACCATCTTTTACAAAGATAATGAGATCATTTATTGATTATTATAACTCATGGATGCATGTGAGAGCGTCTACTTTTGTTCTTCTTTTCTCTTAACTATTCTTGTTTCATCATAGAAAAAACATTGAGGAACGAATGCTAAATTATTTTAACAGGGAAAATAGAAAATAATCAAATTATAGTAACAGCATATGGAAACCTACTTCCCAGATTTGTTCATCCGAGAAACGCCCTTGAGGATCCAAATTATATCTTATGGAACCATAAAAGAGTATAGGATCTTGAGGGATAACACCAATTCGAGATCGCAAGTCATGTAACCCCATTTCTGTTATGTCATAGTCATCAATGATTATCTTTCCTCCAGAAGGCTCAACAAGACGAAAAATTGCATTTATCAAACTTGTCTTGCCACTTCCTGTTCGACCGACTATCCCAATTTTATCGCCACCTTGAAATGTGCAAGTAATTCCATGAAGTACTGGAGAAGCATCTTGATTATATTTTATCTGCTAACACAAATATCAATTGCGTTATGTACAATGCATGAGAAATTAATACTGGTCATGTCTATGGACGATAAACAAGAAATTTATTTTTCATCACCTACCTCCAAACCTTCAAGTTCTATCTTACCCACAGAGGGCCATGCATCCGGTGGTTGATTCTGTTTCATAATATATGGTGCCTCACTTACAATACCCATGTATTGGCTCAACCTTTCAACAGAGATTATTTGATTTGCAAGAGAACATTGATTTTGTATAGAGAACAGGAATAACATATTAAGTGACAGACCATAAGAGAGCAACATCCCTAGAGCACCTGCAGAATTGTATAAGCCAACATTAATAATTATGAGCTAATCTTAATCTAATTCTCATTTCATGTGCTCAAAAACTACTAAAAGGAAAGGAAATGATGCAATTCTATAGAATGGTAAACTAGCCTATGCCAAATTCTATAAGAAAAAACATTACAGGAACATAGAACTACATATGCATGATAATAGCAAGAGAATCATTTTGTTGTTCTTCCAAATTTGCCATGCTGTGAAATGGATGGTTAATGTTATGACCTCGTCTCGACAAAATTACTTGGAATCAAGCAACCTCTTGAGGATGGAAGAGCAAGGGAGCAAGATGTGTGAAGCTAGAAAAAGAGCTGGGAGCACCAGAGACCAAGACAAATGACTGAAATCAAAGATGAATCATGCAACAAAAGATCATCAAAGAAACCCAGAACTAGATGGTACTCCCTCCGTCTGGAATTACTTGTCGCAGAAATGGATGTATCTAGATGTATTTTAGTTCTAGATACATCCATTTCTGTGACAAGTACATCCATTTCTGTGACAAGTACTTCAGGATGGAGGTAGTACTATGTAAGTCCAGGGTTATCCCCTTTTTGAAAAAAAAAGATGGTACTGTGTAACAGCTATGGGATGGCAGTTTGGCTCGAGATGGTGATTAGCGAGATATACACTGAAGGGTAATCCTCTGAGAAAAGGAACCACGTGCAATATATAATTTTTATTTATTGACAGGGAAAACAATGCAATATAATCTTCCACATCTTGTACCTAAATTCTTTACAAAAACACAGGTTAGCACTAAGGGCAAAAGAGCAAGTTAACTAATGGTTACAAAACATTGCATAAATATTCCCTTGAATAAAGTTTCACGCATCTCACCAGGGCTATAAGTTCCTGCAGGAAGAAGAGTAATAACAAGTGTGGACGAGGAAAGAATAGCAGCAGCCATTATCTCCAAACTTTGAGTCAACCATTCAGTTGCAGCAAAGCAGTGAAAAGATGGGCTTGCATTATTGTCGATAAGCTCCAAACTTTTAGCAAAAAAACGATCTTCTTGCTTAAAGGCTCTTATTGTAACTGCTCCTGCAATTGATTCTCCAAGATGATTGGCCACTAGAGATTTTGTAGTGCCATTGATCCTCATCAATTCCTTTGAGGAGGCTAAGTAGTATCTCTGTAATGTTATATTTCAGTAAAAGCAGGTCATGTATTAAGAGCCTATAGAGTCTAGATCATGCGTAAATGGGATTATACAAGCTTACCTGCAATTTGACAGCCATGATGATAACAGGTGCAGCAACAAGCAAAATTTGCCAGGTATAGAAGCACAAAACACTCAAATTGATATATGCATTTAGTGTGGCACAAATACTGAAGGACACTGTAAATGGAAGATCAAGATCGATGATGCTTAAGTCAGATGATACCTGCAGCATGGAGTTATTACTTGCTGCCTAATTTATAATTATCATGGGTCAAACTAAAATAAACGAGATTCATATAGTACTACCATTTCTTAGTACTTACACGGCTAAGTATCCTTCCAAGTGGAGTGGAATGGTAGAAAGACATGGGTGCACAGAATAGGGCACTAAGTAGTTGGGCAAATAGAGGTCTTGATGTCCGGAGACCAAGATCAACTACTAACAGAGCTCTAGATAGCAAGAAAATGATTGAACCAAATCCAATGGCTGTATACACCAGAACAAGGTTCAATGTGCTTACACAGGGATTTTGAACATTAGCAGCAAGCCATGAGTTCTGAAATATTTGCCCAGATGCAAAAATAATGTTAGTAACAGCAACAAGACTAGCATATATGTAGCCCTTGTTCTGGCCCAAATACATTAAATAAGGCTTCAGTCCAGTGTCACCAATTTCTCTCTCCTCTGTTTTAATTAGTTGATCAGATGCTGATGACTTGATGGATTCTTTTGCCATACCGTGAATAACACCGGCGTCCCTTTCAAACTGCTTGCCTACATTATAAGCCCTTTTTTTAACATTAGGAAAGTCTGTACTGACTTCATGTGCTTTCACAAGGTCCTGAAATTGTTTGGAAGACACTAGCAGTTCTTGGTATGAACTAGCATGCATGATCTGTCCATGGGACATTAACTGCCAAAAGACAAGTTACTGTCTGTCAACAAAATAGTAGGAGTTCCCCATGCACCGAAGGATGACCAAACTGTATCTTGTCAATAGCTGAGAAAGCACAATACAGTGATGAATTTCATATGGTTGCTTCCTTATGATGATTTAATGCAGAATTTAACTTAAGTCGCAATTCTGTAGTGCAACCAATTTAATAATAGAACAGGTGGTAGGAATCACTTCAAATCTGTTACTACCCAGGAACACCGGCAGCACCACCTCAATAATGAAAGGGAGAAAGAAAAAAAAATAGCCATGAAACATGAGATGAATATATGCTTATAGCCAAATGCCAAACGTAAATTGCCCTATAAACCCCACTATTATCTGATCCTTGCAATTAAACACTTCTAAGCCTACTCTGTTTATTCAAGGTGGTAATGAAGCCCCCTACCCTCCCCCTTTGTTAAGCATAAGAGGAGATCCCCGTGCTTCCCTGCACTCACATCATGAATCCTAAAATTGGTATATTAGCAAATACTTTGGTTTTTACTAATAATCACTTATTTTACTTGATTGACCCTTATTAGTATACAAAATTAATATACAAAAATATCCTATAATATGCAGCAATCACCCAGGGTTAACATGCATATTAGCAAGGACTGGATCAGGAAGAAAGCTTGATTCATGTATGTCAGTTGGGCCCGACACTCAACCCCTGCAGGATCTTGAAGGGGAAGCTAGGAAACCTTACTTTTTTTTGCGGGGTAACCTTACATGATTGCATCCGACAAGCCTGGTCGAGCCTCTATCTCGGCAATGAAACATGCATGTAACCTCTCAAAATGCCAATAGTTGAATAAAGAGTCAATACTTACGACAACAGAATCAAATGCGTGTAGGAACTCCACTTGGTGGGTTACTAACAGAACTGTCTTTTCAGATAAAGCTCCCATCACATATTCCTGCAAAAGAATGATCACTAGAATTTAGAAAAATTGGAGACTCATGTAACTAAACTAAGATGCCAATGAATAACCCCTACATTTAAAAGACTTGCAGCAGTATGTGCATCAACGCAGCTGAAAGGATCATCCAAAAGATATATATCTGCATCATGATACAATGCGCGAGCTAATTGGACACGTTGCTTCTGTCCTCCACTAAGATTAACTCCTCTTTCCCCAATTTGAGTACGGTCACCAAAAGGCAAGCTTTCAAGGTCATACACCAAAGAACACCGCCGGAGAGTGTTTTCATATCTTCGCTTGTCCATGTTAGACCCAAAAAGTATGTTCTCCTGCAAAGTTCCTGTTTGAATCCATGCATCCTGAGAAACATATGCAATTTTCCCACAAACATGACTCTGCAATTATGTTCAGCAATGAAATTAGTACTCGAAAAAAAAGTGTAACAGTCCACACTCACAAATTATTAATATACATTGAAAGTTTCATCCCTTGGAAATCCAAATTTAGACCTCTGTTTTGCTGTCTTACAATATATCATATACAGGTTTACTAAACATGTTAAGAGACATTACTTTAAAAATATATTAATTGAAGATATCTATGAAATAAGCAGTAAGTAACAACAAAAAATTAACTTTTCTCCAACCTGTCTTCTCCCACTTAGTGGAATAGGAGGGTGGTGCAACTGTTTTTTAATTGCACTAACCAAACTAATAACACAGTCATTATTATAACTAAGCACTATGCATAATGTACATTTCTCATGAAAAAACAATTCCAACTAATTATAGATCCGGTACTAGAGGTTCAAGAGTTATAATAGGAAAGACATGCTGACAACCAGAAAAGCAAACAAAAAGTGACCACAGAGCGACTAATAGGCAAACTAAGGGAAGGGAACAACCAATCCCTTAGCTCTAGCCCTTTGCTAGAGTTGACACTCAGCTCTAATCGCCTCGAAAAGCTGGTTGAGTGTCATAGGAGTTGATCCACTAATCTTTAGGGAAGCATTAGCTGTGGGGTGGGTGTGAGATTAGGAGATGAGCCCAAGAAAAAAACACTACTCCACCGGATGCCTGAAATACTGCATCGCACCAATAGGTGATCAATATTTCTCCATGATCGTTGCACAGTGGCCAGTTGGCGTTATGACAGAGTCCACAGCTGGCTAAGCGATCAGCCATCCAGACGCGTTTGCAAATCACAAGTCAAACGAAAATTTTCCAGCATAAAGGGGCCCTTTGCCGGATAAACTCGGAAGGTTTCAAGGCCACTGAGGCTGCGATGCATGTGAGATAAGCAAAGCAGGTGGAGTAAGAACCTGAGGATTCCGAGAACCACGACAGACGTCAGGGGCACCAGGTTGTAAGCTTCAGCCCTAAATTCCTCCCTGACAATAAGTAGGATGAATACAGCAAGAGCAAGCGGCCTTTATTTGTCAGTGAGCTAGTGATGATTTTGGAGAGTCACTGCAACTGTGTGTTTGTTGCGGATAGCACGAGGAATAGCGGCATAGTGGTGTGGAGCAATTGTCTCGACAGAGAAGCCATTTAACCACCTATCAATTCCTATAATAAATATTGTCCCAACCCCCGACGAAGATTCTTGTGGCAGCATTGAACATGGCACACTCATGCTCTGAACAAGGGATTGGAAAATGACACTAAGGAGCGGTGTGTTGCAGCCACAACCTACGCGCGAGGACAAAAAGTTTAATTTCCATAATTTGATCCAATACTATAGACAGAACAAAATGTTATAACCTCACTCTTTAGATTACAAAAGGTAGTTTTGTTAGTATAACCCAAACACATTTACTGTAAGCTAGACTCATAGCTGCAACACAGTAGAGTAAGTAGTACACTACATGCTAACCATGTGACAATTCTAAATGGATAATAAGTTGATGGTAGAAAGGGAGGTTCCAGAATAACATACATCATTATTATGATTATTGGTTAGCAAAGTAATTAAAACACAAAGCAGCAAAAATATACCATTCCTTCTGTCCTTGGGACCTCTCCCAGAATAGCTGCCAAAAGAGTGGATTTTCCTGAGCCAACCTCGCCACAGATTGCTACCTTTGTTCCTGCTTTCACCTCCAAACTAATATTCCTCAGATTTGAATTTCCTGAGCTGTCCCATGAGAAACAGCCAGATTTGATTACTATAGGATACTGACTACACACACAATGCTCCATCGAAATTTGATCCTTTGGCAGCTCAGATTCACCAAGAAAACTGCTTATCCGAGAAAATGCAACCCTTGCTTGAATTACAGAGCCAATAACGTTTGGAATATGATTGATAGGGTCCTGAACAAGGCGCAGTGCAGCTACAAAGGTGAATACATTGCTAGGATTAAGTGGGACTCCCAGAAAATAGCATGCGATAAATGTTGCCGCTGAAACAAGTGCAGGTGATGCCCAGAAGACAACACTAGTATATGCTTTTCCTAGCTGGAATGCTGACAACCATTTTAGCTCCA
The DNA here is from genome assembly GCF_002162155.2 of Triticum dicoccoides. Taxonomy (NCBI): domain Eukaryota; kingdom Viridiplantae; phylum Streptophyta; class Magnoliopsida; order Poales; family Poaceae; genus Triticum; species Triticum dicoccoides. Next base: position 88,973,576 of record NC_041387.1, on the reverse strand, counting down.
ACTCCCTAAGATGTTCTATAACACTCTTGAAGTGGGCCTCCCATGCATAAAGCTTCAGGACCTTCATGTTCACAAGAGACTCGGACATAGATTTCAACCTCATGTCTTGAGCTTCCATGAGTTTCTTCTGGAAATCTTGTTGTTGCCTGGCCAGAGGGGCATTCAGTAGAACACTAAGCATTATAACAAGCACAGACGCTATTGTTGCAGGACCAACTGCGTCGTACAGTACTGCCAAGGCAATGCCGAGTTGGAGGCCAGTAGTCCATGTCCGATGGAACCAGAAAGGAAACTCCCCGACCCTGTATGCATCTACTATGAGATAGTTCATTATCTCTCCAGAAGAATGTTTTATACTGGCAAAGCATGATAATTTCTGTTGCTTTCGGTAAATAGCAGCAGACAAGAGTGACCTCACTTGGATTCCCACCCTCCGTGTTTGAAAATACCACTGTCTCTGGGCTAATGACTCCAAGCATTTAGACAGAAGAAGTCCAAGAGCTATCACAACACCTTCATTCTTGAAAGCTTCTTTTCCTGACGATACATTGATAAATTCCTTTACGAGCAACGGACCAGAAGATAGAGTGAGTACCTTGAGCAAAGCGAAGAACCCAGAAAACAGAATGTCCCTTTTGTAGCATGACACTATTACCCAGAAAAGAGATGATTGCTTAGCATTGATCTTGTCCACAAACATTGAGTACTGAGTGTCTGCTTGATCTGCAACATCCAACGCAGGTATGTCTTTCTCTTCAAGAGGCTTTCTGTAACCCTTCTTCATCAAGGGATTTATCCACCAGAATGACATCCTGCTAAAAAATCCAGCAACCGAGAAAGGAGACGCCGATCTCTCAGAATCAAATTCATCCTGAATAGCGTCATTGTTTAGCAAGTTGTGCAAACCAGTTGCTTTGTAGGCTGCGGCAACACATTTTATTAGAAAAATGTAAATCAAAATGGTGCATGGTGTTATATATGGTCAGTAACTAAATGAGAGGAAGAAGAGAGGTTTGGATTTGATTATACTGTACTAGTAACAGCAAAGAAAGGACCCGAAGAGGCAGCAATTCCAAGCAACGCTAGGGATCCTTACCGAAACAAGAAATCTTCCGAGTCCGCACGCTAGTCCGGTGGAGGAAAGGTGGACGAACCTGGAGGCGGCGTGCCTCAGTGGAAGCAAGCCCGAAGGTGTGTTTGGCGGCGTGGGCAAAGGTGAGGCGAGGAGAGCTTTTTGGGTACTGGTGGCAGCGAATCCCTGAGACGAAGTGGGAAGCCGCCGGGAGAACAAGGGTGCCGCGACCCGGCTGCCGGCACCTTGCCGGGGGCGAGCGGGACAGCAAGCTCGGCATGTCATGGGGACGGCCGGACGTGGGACGGGTTTGAGGTCTACCTGGGGCACGATATGATAGAATTAGGGCGTGCGCTGTGCATGGATGTCCTGATTTGCAAGCCGTCCGAGGTGCTCCGCGGCAGCGCCGGCGCAGTGGGGGTCGAGCCGTCGAGGAAGGACCGGCGAGAAGAACGGAGAGTGTCGCGGAGGCGGCTGTGCATCGTGGACGGGCTTCTTGGGCCGAGATGCTGCCGGGCTTCTTGGGCCTTATAAGATACTAGTGTATATCGGACGGCGCCCTTTATCGGCAAAAAATAAAAAACAATTGCCCCGTCGTTGCTTCACTTTCCGGTGTTCCCTCCTCTGCTGGCGGCTGCCGAGAGCGCAGCCGCACCGGCCGGCCATGAAGCGCTTCTTCCAGCCCGTACTCAAGGACGGCTCCCCCGCCAAGAAGAGGCCCGCCGGAGTTGCGACCTCTGACTGCGCTGATGGCCCCGCCCCCACCGCGGCCGACGCCGGCGGGGATGGCCCTCCCGGCGAGGAGCCACGCAGGTTCGTTACCTGGAACGCCAACAGCCTTCTGCTCCGGATGAAGAGCGACTGGTCCGCGTTCTGTCAGTTCGTCGCCCGCGTCGACCCCGACGTCATCTGCGTCCAGGTGAGCCAAGGCAAAGAGGGATTCATTCGACGCCCTTTCTCTATGTCTGGATTTGCTTGCTACCCTAAGGGTTTGATCTTAGCCTGCAATGCTATGTGCCGCTCGGAGGGATGTTTAGGCGAGTGCGCTGCAATGTGGCACGCAAGAGCTGCCGTTGCTTGCAGGCATTTCATCTAGCACATTGGGGCGTGCACATATTTGTTGCCCTTTTGTGCAAGATTAATCCAGTTCTGGTAATCTAGGGTTTGACCCATCTGAAGCCGGCGTGCTGCATCCCTCGCTAGATTGATCGTGCCAGTTGTCTTAGCTGAGTAGCTAGTGATTGATTATGCAGACCAAGGATTCCTGCTGTGCATTTTTCTGGTTGTTAGGCATGCTGCGCTATATTTGCTCATGATACAGCAAGGCTGTGTACCATTGAGAGTAGAGAACATGCAGTGTTAATGGTTTTAAAGGCTAGGGTGGTGTTTGCAGAGGTTGTGTTGAGCATTTTGTGAAACAGACTGAATGCTATGAAAATATTCTTAAATCACTGAACTGATATCTACTTGCCTGTTTCTTGTTATCAACTTATCTTGGATTAATGTTGGCAATATTGCGGAAAGAAAATGTGAAAACCTTGTTTTGGTTTATCTGTTACTTATGTCAGTCCTAGTGTTCCAATCCCAGTTATTTGGTAGCTCAATTAGCCACTGTCTGCTGCTACAACAAGTACTCGTACCTATACCATGTGCTGATTTGCAGCAATAGTACAATTACAACAAAATATAGGCCATACAGTACTTCTCAAGCTGAATCATTATTTGAGAAAACTTATGTTTTCTACATTATTCTGCTGTCTGGATATGATGGATCGATTAACCCTAGCCTCTTTCTGAAATTGTAGCTCATAGTTGAAATCCCAATCCGCCTTGGGTTCTTGTTTTATTGCAGTATAGAGTAGAACAGGGTTTATACTTTATACCAAACCTCACTTTTGGGTTGTAAAACTGACAGGCCAAGGTCTTTATTTCTGTTCAATTCCAATACCTTTAGTTTATTACTCCCTCCGTCCGAAAATACTCGTCATTAAAATGGATAAAAAGAGATGTATCTAGAACTAAAATACATCTAGATACATCCCCTTTTATCCATTTTGATGACAAGTATTTTCGGACGGAGGGAGTATGAGTTATGACAACTTAGCAGCCTAATAATATTATTGTTTGTCCTTTTTGGTGTTTAGTTGCCCTAGCCACAAATTGTTGGTTTGTTCTGTACTCTTAACCAGTAATCGCAACTGTTATGCTGTTCTCCGGTTAGGTTGTCTACTTTATTTTTTAGCTCAACAATCTAAGCATATTATGTATATATATCAGTGAGTAGGATCTTCTCTGAACTTCTTTGCCACTTGCCAGGAAGTGCGGATGCCAGCAGCTGGTTCCAAAGGGGCACCTAAAAATCCTAGTGAGCTAAAAGACGACACAACCTCATCACGCGAAGAAAAACAGGTAATACTAAGGGAGCAGCCCTGTACCCTGTAGTTATGAAAAGTGGATCCCGTATGTCAGATCCATTGGTTCTGGCTGAAATTAAATTTCTGCATTATGGATAAGATGTGTAGTTCCTTGAAAAGGCTTTGTAAAAGCTCTGTTTTTGCAATACATGTGTAGTCTATTGGAAATGCTTCTTAAAAGGGTGATTTCTGATAGTTTTGCAAGAGTATATCTGTTTTTGAGAAATTTACTCTAGATTATGTAAAATTGGACTTGATTTATATCAGTTGCATTCTGAAGTGTTGCTGTGTTGTGGTGACTCTGTATTTAGCAGGAAACAGTTATGAATAAGTTTCAACTTAGTTTCCATCTATTTTCTCTTTTCAGCATAGGTTGTTGCAGCAGCTGCATTAGTTGTGCTTAACTAAAAAATTCTACAATTACTTCTTGATGTCATGCAGACAGTGCTGCGTGCTTTGTCGAGTTCACCTTTCAAAGACTACCGTGTCTGGTGGTCCCTTTCAGATTCCAAATACGCAGGCACAGCTGTGTTTATGAAGAAGAAGTTTGAACCAAAGAAAGTGTCATTCAACTTGGATAGAACATGTAAGTTTGGTTTGGAGAGGTTGAGTAGTTGCCTCCCCTGTTACACTGTATTTTAAAATGTCCCATGCTCTACTCTAGTGGGACTTTCTGTTCGGCATGTTACAATTTTGTGATTATGTCATAGGATTTAATTTGCTAAGGGTGGTAAGTGTTAGGAAGTATGCAACTTGTATTTCCATATATATACATGTACATGTGCAGTACAATACGCAGAAAACCCCTTATGTACATGTTCTTATTGCTAACCCCCCCTCAAACTTAATGTGGATCAACAACACTTCGTTTGGGCCTCCGTAAAGAAACCCGCCAACTGTAACTTGGAAGGCACATCTGAAGAGCAATAAGCTAATCCTACACACCAACAAAAGCATCAACACCAATTTCACAGGTCGCGCGCAAGAGGAGCAACTCAAGGTGTATTCATGGAAGCATGGTAATGGTGTTGCACATTCGAGGGAGCAACTAGATCATCCACTGATGAAACAATAGGGTAGTACTGATGTAACTTCCATCTCCTCTGATAGGGATTAGGCTGAAAGGTACTAGAAGGGTCGATTGATGGGCAAATTGCTTTTGAGGAGAACTACTCGAACAACAACAGGGATACCAAAGAAACTATATGGGTTCAATGTCAATGATATTGGGAGCTATGTTTCCTATGAAGCACTATCTCCAACCTATAAAGCATTTTTTGCTTCTCTTTAGTCTATGTCAATTCCGACTGACTGGTAGAAGACAAAGGAGGACTCAAAATGGTGTATGGCCATGGTGGAGGAGTTGGAGGCTTTGTGTAAGAACAAGACATGGGTACTAACACCTCTTCCAACAAGAAAAAAAGTAGTCAACTGCAAGTGGGTATACACTGTGAAGCAGAATGCAGAAGGAAAGATTAGATTGTACAAAACGAGGCTTTTGGCAAGGGGGTACAGCCTGACCTGTGACATTGACTATGACGAGACCTTTGCTCCAGTAGCGAAGATGAACACTGATGTGAAGAATGTCTTTACATCAACTTGATGTGAAGAATGCTTTCTTGCATGGGGACTTAAAGGAGGAGGTCTACATGGAGATCCCACCTGGGTTCTCGACTTTTGAGACGGCTGACAAGGTATGCAGGCTAAAGAAAACTCTTCGCGACCGAAGTAGTCTCCAAGAGCTTGGTTTGACAAGTTTAGACGGGCGGTATGTGACATGGGGTATGGACAATGCAATGGTGACCATACATTGTTTCATAGACACTCTAAAGGGAAACATAACCATCCTCGAAGTTTATGTAGATGATATCATTGTCACCGGTGATGGTGACTAGAGATAGCAAGGTTAAAGAGGTGTCTAAGGTGCCTTTGTAGTTAAAGATCATGGTCGACTCAAGTACTTGGTATAGAAGTGGCCAGGTCTGGAAAAGGAATATCTCATTCTCAAAGAAAGTATACCTTGGACACCTTGTTGTAGATGTTAGAATAATCCGTGACGCATAGTCGATCATCCAAGCTATGTTTTTAAGGCGACGCCTTACCGCCTTAGGGAGGGGGGGCGCTTTGGCGCCTAGGCGACGCCTAGGCGGGCGCTTTGGACGCCTAGGCGCCCAAAGCGGTCGATTTTCCAAAGCGGAGGGGGAGCGCTTCGACGCCTAGGCGTCGCCTTAGGGACGCTTTAAAAACATAGCATCCAAGCGCCAAGCAGTCGCACAAGGCACGACATCGAGATCTGTTCACGAGGTTCACCAAGCTCGGCTACATCCCTGGGTCCTCCCCATGACACCCTCACAATACCGCAGGCCGGCCACCTGGATGCCAGCACGAGCCGCATATTCCCCCTGCGTGTTTGTGCTATTATGTTGGCATAGGTTACATCGTGAGTCTACCCCCGCATTATATAAGAGGCCTAGTATACACATGTCCTATCAGGGCACGACTCCTACTTTATTTAGACACAATCCAACTCAAAGCCCAACGGTAACTTACCTTGTATACTATATTCGACACAGTTACAACAAGCTCCACCTTGGCAAATATTTTCCACCACCTTGGATTCGTCCATGCGTCAAACTTTCATCTACATTGGACTTGAGTTTATCCCATGAGTACCGCCGCTACTCCCGGACTCCACGTGACTCCACCTCCAACTGTCCTCCCTTCTTTTCTTGATCACAGTCAACACTCGAGCAAAATAAAGTTCATCTTTACTATAGTTTGCACTCCCAACTTCCGGGTATTCATTCAACGCCATCACACACCGATCACTGATCTACATGAAAGTGAACACCTCACTTATCAGGTGTCACACATAAGTTACCTAAACTCAACATCCTCGCTCTTTCTTGATTGCATGTCTGAAACTTGAAGGAATTTCACCATCGCTTGTAGTCATCCTGAGTCAAATTCGCAGTTGTCTCACCACATGTGCAAATTTTCATCCATCACATGATATTTCCATCTTAGATGGCTTGACATCCTGCAACCCGTTCAAGTATCTCTGTTGTGCCAAATAATCTTTCACCCGTGTCTGCCATAAACCGAACCTAGTATTCGTGGACACCATGATTTTTATATGTACGGTTGACCCATGAAAAATAACACTTGCACAAAATCAAATGCTACGTTGCTTTTGTCCAATGCCTTACGTCTCCCATGAACTCTCCCTTGCGATTTTGGTATTCGCCAGATTGTTTTGCTTGTTGCCTGCCATTGCAAGGACTCGGTCCTCTTTTTTTGTCCCAACCAAATCTCAGTTCTACTCCTGATTCATGCAGTGCCGGCCTCACCTGTGCTTTGGCCCTCATGGACCAGCTCGCACCTGTGTCTGGCCTGGCTCAGCCTGCCCCTTGGCTTCGATTTGATCTTCGAAAAGAACCATAATTTGGTCTGGATCATGTCGTCTTTGTACGCAGTTGCCTACTGCAGGTGCATGCGTCGCTGCCGTTGCAATCGATCAATCCACCTGTTGCTCCCGTTGCCGACACGTTTGTGAGTTCCCGTCGATCCAATGCTTCTCATCAACTTCGATCTTTCCAAGCATTGCTCTTGATAGTTCAACATTACACAGATCAAACCGACCTCTTCCATGATTTCCTTCGTTTCTTCCTCTAGATCAACAATCCACGGCCTCAAAATAACGAAGCTCTGATACCACTTGAAAGAATAATCCGAGACGCATAGTTTTATCATTTGAGGACCAAGCAATCACACGAAGCATGACACCGAGATTTGTTAACGGGGTTCACTGAACTCGGCTACATCCCCGGGGCCTGACTATGGGTGCTCCTCCCCATGACACCGTCACAATACCGCACCCCGGTCACCTGGACGCCAGCACACACTACCGCTCCCCCTGCATGTCTGTGCTATTATGTTGGCATATGTTACATCGTGTGTCTATCCCTGCATTATATAAGAGGTCTAGGATACAGATGTCCTATTAGGACACGACTCCTACTTTATCTAGACACGGTCCAACTCGAATTCCAACTTTAACCTACCTTGTACAATATATTTGACACAATTCCAACAGTAGATGGTACATAGAATCTTGAGATACTTGAAAGGTACTCCTGGGAAAGGAGTGTTGTTCAAGAGTCATGGACACCTTCTTGTAGATGGTTACCGTGATGCTGATTGGGCTAGCTGCCTGGATGACAGGAGATCAACTTCAGGCCATTGTGTTTTTGTAGGAGGAAATCTAGTTCTTTAGAAGAAACAACTTGTTACTGCGGAGGCTGAATACAGAGCCATGTCTCAAGGACCGAGTGAGTTGTTATGGATGAGGAACCTATTAGAAGGGCTTAAGATATTGAAGACCAGTTGCATGAATGAACCTATTAGAAGGTGTGACAAGAAGTCCGCAATCAATGCAGCAAACCCCCCAGTTCAACATGATAGAACCAAACATTTGGAGCTAGACAAATTATTTATCAAAGAAAAGCTAGATGCTGGGATTATCAAGATAGAGCATATGAGTTCATGGCAACAAATTACAGATTGCTTGCAAGGACTGGGAACCAGAGAATGCAACCTACCGTGTGACAAGATGGGAATGATAGATATCTATCACCCCTCTTGAGGGGGTGTATTGTATGTGTGGCCCATCTATACTGGCCCATGAGGTCCAGGCCCATACCGGTCAAGTGGCCTAGATATGGAGCGCTCGTACTGTCTGGCTGTGTGCGCCGCCAGAGCCATCGAAGGTTCGTCTCCACACCCACAGATTGGCTAGGTTCAAAGGGGATCTTATCCTCCTAATCACTTAGAGGGGCCTCCTGGTGCAGGAGATGTGGGGCTGCGGTGCTGTTGGTCTGCCCTGACATGATAAACAAAGTGGTCATTTTGAATTTTTGCGTGCTTTCTGGAATTAAATTTTGCAGAAACTATTATTCTTTCTGAAAGTATAGTATTTCACCTGTTTCAGCTTCTAAGCATGATGCAGATGGCCGTGTCATCATTGTGGAATTTGAATCATTCTTGTTACTAAACACATATGCTCCAAACAACGGGTGGAAGGAGGAGGAAAATTCATTTCAAAGAAGAAGAAAGTGGGATAAAAGAATGTTGGAGTTTGTTCAACAAGTAGACAAGCCCTTAATCTGGTGCGGAGATCTGAACGTTAGGTAATTAAGAACCTATTGCTGATTCTTTTATGTTGTTATTATATATGCCTTCCTCTTGCATGAAGTTACTATTTAATATTTATTGATAAGTCGATTTTAGTTTTCTGGAAACCACATAGATTAATAAAACATTGTAGTTGTGGATTTGCATTTTATGTGGCCAATCCAAACTTCATAATTAGGGCCCATCCATGTGATCTACTGGCAAACACAAGGCTGTGGTCTATGGGGTCTTGGATTAGTTCTTCCTGCATATTATCAGTGATCCCTGATAATTACAAGATGCACTTCAAGTAAATCTGTTTTGAGCAGAAAATCCGTAAGTTAAGGGAGAGAAATTTTATTACTTTATGTGGCCATCCTTGAGGAATTCATGTTCTCTATACAAGATATAGATGGAATGAGCCTCTTGTAATTTTTTCACAAACCAACCCCCTGTAACCTTGTTTTTTAAATCTTTCAGTCATGACGAAATCGATGTCAGCCATCCTAATTTTTTTAGCGATGCTAAGCTCAATGGATATATCCCTCCAAATAAAGAGGTATTATTTACTTTAAAGATGCAATTCTGTGTTATTCTTGTAAATCCAGTTCATGTTCCCCAAAACTCAAGTGTTGGAAACAACATTTATCATGCCATAATCCCTTGTTCATCCTTCGACTCTCACCTGTATGCTGCTGCTGCTTATCAAGCAAATCCAAATGGGTCAGCTATTCCTAGGTGTGCATTTTTATAGGATGATTTGGCCCATATGGCCCATCTAGTCTAATGTCTATCTTGTGAGGATAGCCAAATTCTCTCCTCTCTACCTTACACTTATTGTAAATTTAGCGAATGCTTATTTTATCCTTTTTAAATACTGTGTTTCCTCTTTTGGATTTGAAAATCACACCTTGAAATTGGCCTATTAAAGTTATTTTTATCAAATTAAAGTGTATATTCTAGCAATGGCAGCAAATAGGCTTTCTTCAAGATTAGCTGCTTCAGTTACACATGTGTGGCAAGCTTGTGAAACCTTTCATTCTTATGCAAATAGGCTAACATTCATTGGGTGTTGGCCATAGTTATAAATTTGTTATTTATGATGTGTGTGCTCTTTTATTCATTATTTAATATATACTTTTTATGACTGTAAGATTGTCTTTAGTGAAAATAAACAATAAGAGTTGTGTTTTTTCAAACACTCCATACTGAGACCTATCTGTTTCTCACAAAGGCATAGTCTGGCAACTTAAGGGGCTAATGCAGCAGAAAAAGGCAATAGCAAACAGAGCGTTACACCCTTAACAGATGTTCAATGTCTGGCCTATCAGCTGACAGCCTATCTTAAATGCATCTTTCAGTTTCACACTTCTACTGGACGACTAGTACCCTGTTACTTATGTATCTGTTTGGCTATGCGTTAATGCAAATGAATGTCTTATCTATTCTACAGGACTCTGGACAGCCAGGATTCACCCTTGCAGAGAGACAGCGTTTTGGCAGTATATTGTCGCAGTAGGTGTAAACTAATACTCCCTCCATCCCATATATAAGAGTGTTTTTGACACTAGTGTAGTGTCAAAAATGCTCTTATATTATGGGACAGAGGGAATATATTTCAGCATTTTTCCTTCTCTTTTGATAGAGCACTCCCCCATTTCTCAAATGGAGGCCATCCTTGAACAAATGCATGCAACCTTTTAATTTAGTTTGCATGCTTAATCTACCTTAACCATCACCGTTTTCTCTCAACTGATGCCCCACATTGATATATAGCTGGTGCGTATTAACATCTCTATTTAGACCCCAAGCAACAAAAATGTGCCCATGATGAGCATCTCAAATGTGAATCTTGTGGAATTGTGATCATGGAAACATAAAAAGATATTGTTTCAATGCTGAGTAAAGTAAATGTTCAACATGACTGGGGGCAGTGACAAGTTCTCATGTCATCACATAGATATTGCTGGTACAACCCCTAAGTTTGTTTGTAAGTACTTTACTGGTCATTGTAAATTCAAAATGGACCAAGGTTTTTGCACAAACAAAAAGGATGAAGTTCAAACTAGCTGGAACAAGTACTGTCATCTTTGTCTGGACTTTCTATAGGACAGGCCTGAAAAACATAACTATAAACCAATGAATGGTGAATAGGTTATTTTGGTGGAAATCTAGAAGGCTAAAGTTGGTTGCATAGAAGCATTAATCTTTGTAGTCTTGAATACCACCTTATGGACTAACATTTGGATATATAGGGGAAAGCTGGTAGATGCTTACAGATACCTGCACAAAGAAAAAGACATGGAGTGTGGCTTCTCTTGGTCTGGGAATCCAATTGGGAAGTAAGAAATATTTCCATGATTGTATTACTTCTAGATTATTAATTATAGTGTTCAGTTGCTTATCAAAATTTGTCCCTGCACTATTGAAGCATATCTGCTGTTCCTTTTTATGTCTGGGATGGGTTATTTGATCCCTATTGTATGGATATATGGTTACTTTCTAAGCATGTGGTCCTCTAATGTTTACCGTTAACAAATTGTCCCCCATCTCAGCAATCTGATTTTATTTCAGGCACTTATAAAAGAAATTAGCAGCATGAATTTGATTATTAATGTTCTGCTGATAAGCAATGTTCTTTCGTAATTACTACATATGACAGCTAATGCTGGAGTGTATGTATTTCATCTTTTTCTATATGGACTGATGTATTGCTTAATATTTCTCCAGGTACCGAGGGAAGAGAATGCGGATTGATTATTTTGTTGTTTCAGAAGGGTTGAAGGACAGAATTGTTTCATGTGAAATGCATGGTCATGGAATTGAACTGGAAGGTTTGTATTGCACAACTTTCTTTGCTTGATGATAAATTATATAACTGCGATATGTTACCTTTGGTCTTTCTGAAATTCTAATTTTATTTGCCTATCATCAGCTGCAAATAACTAAGGGGGTTGGACCATGTGTTGGCTGTATATATTCAATGTTAAATAAAGAAAATTAGAGTTGTGTATGTAATTTGCTTGTGAGATAACATGGAGGGATAAAAAACGGCTACAAATAGATTTGGAACTGCCCTAAGCTGCTACCGGTACAATTGCATATTGATTTATTGTCTGTTCATCGTATGTGCATCTGAAAAAAAAAAGATGATGCATTTCATGCTGGAGTTCTGACAAATATGTACCCAACTGCATACTTATCTCTCGACATAATCATATCAAGTTCCCAACTGTGTTCATGTAATCCATAATCATTCTAAAAGATGTAACAGGTTCAGTTATTTGTTAATGTTTGCTTGGCACCTAAGACCATAGAGTTTATTGTGGCATTAGTATGTCTAACTGTTTCTCATGTCAAAAATAGAAAGAAAAAAAGTCAATACTGACATGGATCTCATGCGAGGTGTCTGTGTTTGCCTTGATTCAATTTGTGGACTTTTATGATGGCAGGATTTTATGGAAGTGATCATTGTCCTGTTTCACTTGAGCTCTCCAAAGAAGCAGCGGAAGCACCAGAATCGAAGAGCTCCGGCTAACTACTATGTTTTTGTCTGAACCGGACATCGTGGATTATTAGATTAGGTCAGGCGCTTGGCCTATCATGAGCTATTTAAACATTTTCTATGACCTGTAGGCCAATACTGCGTTGCACCCTCTAGTCTGGATCTGGATTGGAATTAGAGTTCAACACTTACTGTGATCAGCTATTGGTGTCCAAGTTCAGATTTCTAAGAGTTGTTCCATTTATGACTGGCTTTTACAATTTCGGAAGAAACCAGATGCGAGCTCTAGGGCAACATTATGGTCCCTCTATTTCTTAACAGTATATAGATCATGTTTTGCAATGCAGGCAGCCAATTTCTTAAGCAAGATCTACATTCGTTGCATGAAAATAACATGACGATTATGACCCAAATACAATAGGACAGAGGTTGCCCAAGGAAATAGTGTCGACGGTTAATACAACACTGAGCTTACAATCTACATGTAGTCGTGGAAGAATGTACAAGGATGGGTGGTGTTTGAAGGGTCCTCGTCATCAATGAGGTGATACGATGGTTTTACTTAGGTTCAGGCCCTAGGCCCTCGGATGGTTAATAGCCCTGCGTCAGATTTTCCACAAGATCAAAAGAAGCAGGATGGGCGACTCCGCTGGCGCCTTCGCGGGCCCCTCCGCCGCCTCTGCCTCCGCGCCGCCGGCGCCCCTCCCCGCCGGCCTCTCCGGCCGCGGCCCCGCCGCCGCCCTCCGCGTCGGTCGCCCCGGCGGCTCCCTTCCGGTGGGCTGACTGCGCGGAGGACGCACCGTTCCCCCCTCCCCCCTCTCCCCCGGCTCCCTCCACCCCCCGCTCCTCCCGCCGGCTGGCTAGCTCAGCCCCCCACGTGAGGGGCTCTGCTCCCGGCAGGCGGGCGCCGCCGCCGGCCCCCTCGGCGCCCCGGAGCCCGGCTCGGGTGCCGCCCCCCCAA
>NC_041387.1:88959667-88960190 GCF_002162155.2 Triticum dicoccoides | reverse complement strand
GCCGGCCGGCGGTGGGGGCCCGGCCGCCGGCTCCTCCTTCCTCCCCGCAGTCTCTCTCCCTCCCTCCCCTCCTCCCGGTCCCGTCGCCACGCCCGGCGTCGTACCGGCCGTTCATAGCGCATTTCGGCTCCTTCGGGCTCCATGTGCAGACGGCCTGGGTCGCCCGGCCCCCTCCCGCTGCCCTCGTCGGTCCGGCGCCGGCGGCGGCGCCGCTGGCTGCTTCCGGTAGGGTTTTCCCCTCCACCCCCGCTCTCCCCCGCAACACAGGCCACCCGGCGGGGCTTGTTGGGCTGCTGGGCCCCGACCCATCGCGCCCGGTGGCCCCTGCGCGGCCCACCGCGGGTCGCCCCCCCTCCCTCGCAGGCCGGCCCAATCTGGGTGGACCAACCCCGTGCCCTAGGCCCAGCGGAGGGGGCATCTGCTCGATTTGGCCTCCCCGTGGTCTCCCTCTGCCCCCGTCCCTGTGCGCCGCCGCCTCCTCTCCCCTTCCCCGTCCCGCTCCCCTGCCCACCTCCACCCCTCG
>NC_041387.1:88957581-88959286 GCF_002162155.2 Triticum dicoccoides | reverse complement strand
ACCGGCGCGAGCTCCGGGAGCTTCGGGACGGCCGCCGCTCCCCCTCCCGCCGTGATGACCGGGCGCGGTCCCGGTCGCCGCAGGCGTCGTCGGGGGACTGGCGCGCCCGCCGGCGCTCCCCATCGCCGTCCCGTCGTCGGGAACGCTCCCCGTCCCCCTCCCGTCCGGCCCGGGTCGGCTCGCCTCGCCCGCGGGACGGTATCCTCCCCACCCCGGACACTCGCCGCTACGTCCCTCCGCACGCGGCCTCCACTGGGGCTGCGGCCCCGGCTCCGACTCATGGTGGTGGCACCTCCCGCGGCCGTCCTGGGCCTGCCAAGAAGAAGAAGCGCCGGGGTGTCCGCCTCACTCCGGCCGTGCCACCCCCCGCGGGTCCGGGAGCCTCCTCCGCTCCGGGCCCCGTCTCCGATCTCCCTCGCCCCCCATGCTTCAACTGTGGGGTGAGGGGGCATTCTCAGGTTGCTTGCGTCAACCCCCAGTGCTGCTACCTTTGCAAGGATCCCGGCCACCCCGCCATTCTGTGCCCAGATAGACCGGTGGTTTCGGAGCTCATGATGTATGGGCATGGGATCGAGGGGTTGGGCTTCTTCCACCTCGAGGTCCCGAATGCCCCTCCTCCGTCGCCCTCCCTTCAGGCGATTGTCACGGTCGTTGATGGGGTGGCGTCCCCAGAGATGATCGAGGCTGAGCTCAACCACCTCTACCGCCACCAGTGGGACTGGGTGGTCACCCCCACAGCCGGTCACATCTTCTCCGTCGTCTTCCCCGACTCCGTCAGCTTCGGCTACGCGACGCGTAGTGGCCGGATCACTCTCGCGCTCAACCAGCTGGTTGTCGAGATATCCGAGCCAGTACTCGACGCTCAGGCCGTGGCTGTCCTCGACACCGCCTGGATCCTCATCTCCGGTCTCCCCGATATTGCGCGGTCCGAGCTCGTCATCCGCCAGATGTCTTGCCTCTTGGGCAAGGTGGTGGTGGTCGACGAGCTCTCATTGTGCAAGGAGGAGGAGGTGCGGGTCAAGGTCAAGTGCCTCGACTCCTCCAAGCTGCGCACTTCGGTCCGGGTCTTCTTCAACGACCAGGGCTTCGACCTCAGGATTGCCCCCGAGCCTCCCAACCATGTTGGGCGTCCCCGCTTCCTCGACGTCGGCCCCCCTGGTGACAACCCGGGGGCCGGCGGAGACTACCACGGCCGCCACCGCTCTCGTTCTCACCACTCGGATGAGGAGGGGGCGTCCGAGGACTCCCGCTCCCCATCCCCCTCGCCCCCCCCTCCGTCTGCGGGGGCAAGGGCCGCCAGGCCGCCTCTCGCCCCCCGGTGGATGGCCCGCCGATCTCTGACGTGTCGCCATCCGAGGGGAGCGACATCTCCAGTGTGGGCCTGGTGGTCTGCCCGGCCTCCTCCCCGCGCTCCCCCTCCTCGTCCCCGCCACCTGTGCTGGCCCCGGTCGGCCTGCTCGGCGGCCTGCTCTCCGACTCTTCGGCGGCACCCGCGG
This sequence comes from Triticum dicoccoides, assembly GCF_002162155.2. Classification (NCBI taxonomy): domain Eukaryota; kingdom Viridiplantae; phylum Streptophyta; class Magnoliopsida; order Poales; family Poaceae; genus Triticum; species Triticum dicoccoides. Next base: position 88,957,790 of record NC_041387.1, on the reverse strand, counting down.
GTGGTGGGACGCCTCCTGTGGTTGTCCCCCCCACTCCGGCTTCGCCTCCCCCCGTCGCCGTCTCCTCCCCGCAGCCTGACGCTCCTCCGGCCCCGTCGTCTCCACGGGCTCCCTCGGAGGCCTGCTCTCCGGCCCTCAGTGCGCCTCCTCCCCCTCTGGCCGCACCATCACCCCCGGCCCAGATCTTCCTCGGCTGTGCTGGGTCGGGA
>NC_041387.1:88938056-88957193 GCF_002162155.2 Triticum dicoccoides | reverse complement strand
GCCTCCTCCCCGGTGGTGGCCTCCCGCTGGAGTGCTCGGCTGGACGCTGCCCACCCTGAGGGCAGCCCGGCGCTGCCCATCCCTGAGCGGGCGGTGCTCCGCGCTGCCGCCCGTAACCTGGAGCCAGGTATGCCCTCCATTGCCCCCTCTACTTTGCTTTTGTTCTTTCTATGCGCTTGAGTCTGTTCCGCTGGGTCATCTCGCCAAAGTGGCCTCCGACTCCGCGATCATTTTCCGAGGGGAAGTTGGCCCCCCTCTCGCCCAGATCGCGGCCATCAGAGCCCGTGAGGTTCTCGATGGGAAACTTGCGGAGGCCCGGGCGGCCCTCCTCGTTCCCCCAGCCGCCTCTACGTCTGGGGGATCTTCCTCTCCGCCTCGGCCGCAACCGACGGCCCCTCCTCCCTCGGTGGCCGTGCCGGAGATTCGGGGACGCACCCGCTCCCGCACGGTGGCCCTTCGTGCGCTTAGCGCTTCCTGTGTTCTGGGGTCAAGCAGCCCCCCAATGGCTCCTTAATGCGGGCCCTCTTCTGGAACATCCGCGGCTTCGGCCATGATGGCCGCCGCTGCCAGTTAGTGGAATACATGCGAGATGAGCACATCGACATCGTGGCTGTGCAAGAGACCATGCGTCGCGATTTTGCGCTCCCTGAGCTTGACAGGCTGAGCTCTCACCTCTTTGCGTGGCACTGTCTCCCTTCTAGTGGGAGCGCGGGCCACTCGGGTGGCATCCTTTTAGGTGTGAAGGATGCCACCTTTGAGGTGGGCAGCATGGATAGGGGCGAATTCTTCGTCAGCATGGAGCTTTTCGAGAGGTCGCTCAACTTCAAGTGGGAGATCATCATTGTATATGGACCGGCCAATCATAGTAGGTCGGCCTCCTTCTTGGAGGAGCTCCACCGGAAAATCTCGGCCGCCTCCCTCCCCGTGGTTGTCGGGGGCGACTTCAACCTGCTGCGCGTTGCGGAGGACAAGAACAATGGCAATGTTTGCTTTGCCCGGATGGACATGTTTAACGACTTCATTGCCGACCTCGCCCTCTGGGAGATTGATCGGGTTGGGGCCCGTTTTACTTGGACCAACCGACAAGCCTCCCCGACCCTGTCCGTCTTGGACAGGGTCCTAGTTTCCCCGGAATGGGACCTCCGATGCCCCCTAGCCTCTCTTCGCGCCATCACCCGGATTGGTTCCGACCACGTCCCCTTGCTCCTCTCCTCCGCGGACGAGCGTCCGCCGATCCCCCCTCGGTTCCGGTTTGAGACCTTCTGGCTTTCCCAGGCCGGGTTTACCGACGCCGTCTGTGCTCGGTGGATCGAGGGGGCCCACCACCACCCTCGCCCCCCTTCTGCTATTGACGCGTGGCACTTCTGTGCGAAGCGTGGCCGGCAATTTATGAAGGGCTGGGGGGCCAACCTGGGCCGTGACGCCAGGGAGCGTAAGAAGGCGTTGCTCACTGCGATCCAGGCCCTCGACTTTCGGGCTGACGTGGTGGGTCTCTCCCCGGACGAGTGGCTCTCCCGCTATGACCTCGAAGACCATCTCTCCGTGATTTACACCGATGAGGAAGCCTTTTGGCGCCTTCGGGGCGCTCAGCGTTGGGTCCTGAAGGGTGACGCGAATACGGCTTACTTCCAGGCGATTGCCAACGGGCGCCGTAGACGCAACACCATTCCCTGCCTTTGGGATGGGGTAACCCTCCTCCAGGACCCCCGGGACATCCGCTCCCATGTCGACGGCTTCTATCGTTTCCTCTTCTCTCCCGCTCCTCGGAGCGGCATCTTCCTACCCCTGATTGTTGGGCCGGCGCCCAACTTGTCTCTGACGCAGAGAACGCGTCCCTGACGGCCCCCTTCTCTGAGCAGGAGGTCTGGGAGGCCATCAAGGGTATGAACTCCTCCTCTGCTCCGGGCCCGGACGGTCTTCCGGTCATTTTCTTCCAGATCTTCTGGAACGTGATTAAACCAGAGGTCATGGCCATCTTTGATGAATTCTTCGTGGGATCTATTGACCTAGGCCGCCTCAACTTCGGGACCATCTCCCTCATCCCCAAGGTCCCTGGGGCGACTGACATCCGCCAGTTCCGCCCGATTACGGTCATTAACGTGATCTTCCGGATCCTGGCCAAGGGGTACGCCAATAGGGTGACCCTGCTTGCAGATCAGATTACCCACCCTAACCAATCAGCCTTCATTAAGGGTCGGTACATCCTGGATGGTGTCCTGGTGCTTCATGAGGTTCTTCATGAGGTCCGGGTCAAGCGCCTGAAGGCGGTCTTTCTGAAGATCGATTTTCACAAAGCCTATGATACGGTTAGTTGGTCCTTCCTTAGGGAAGTCCTTCTTCGGAAGGGCTTTGATGACCGGTGGATCACGAGAGTCATGCAAATGGTCTCTTGTGGTCGCACGGCGGTCAGCATCAACGGCGAGATCGGTCCCTTCTTCCCTACCCTATGTGGGGTGCGCCAAGGCGACCCCTTCTCCCCGTTCCTCTTCAATATGGTCATGGACGCTTTGGCCTCCATTCTCGATAAGGCTAAAGCCGCGGGCCACATCCGAGGTATTACCCCCCACCTCTCTGGGGGCTCGGGAATCTCCATCCTCCAGTATGCTGACGACACGATCATCATGGTCGAAGGCTCGGAGATGGACATCACCAACCTCAAGTTCCTCCTTCTTTGCTTCCAACAGATGTCGGGCCTCAAGATCAACTTCGATAAGAGCGATGTTATGGTGATGGGATATTCTGTTGGGGAACGTAGTAATTTCAAAATTTTCCTACGCACACGCAAGATCATGGTGATGGCATAGCAACGAGAGGGGAGAGTGTTGTCCACGTACCCTCGTAGACCGTAAGCGGAAGCGTTAGCACAACACGGTTGATGTAGTCGTACATCTTCACGATCCGACCGATCCAAGTACCGAACGTACGGCACCTCCGAGTTCAGCACACGTTCAGCTCGATGACGATCCCCGGGCTCCGATCCAGCAAAGCTTCAGGGATGAGTTCCGTCAGCACGACGGCGTGGTGACGATGATGATGTTCTACCGGCGCAGGGCTTCGCCTAAACTCCGCGACGATATGACCGAGGTGGAATATGGTGGAGGGGGGCACCGCACACGGCTAAGGAACGATCCGTAGATCAACTTGTGTGTCATGGGGTGCCCCCCTGCCCCTGTATATAAAGGAGCAAGGGGGAGGGGGCGGCCGGCCAAGGGAGGGCGCGCCAGGGAGAAGTCCTACTCCCACCGGGAGTAGGATTCCCTCCTTTCCTAGTCCAACTAGGACACCTTCCATGTAGTAGGAGTAGGAGAGAAGGAAAGGGAAGAGAGAAGGGAAGGAAGGAGGGGGTGCGGCCCCTCCCCCTAGTCCAATTTGGACTAGGCCTTGGGGGGCGCGCAGCCTGCCCTAGGCAGCCCCTCTCTCTTTCCCGTATGGCCCAATAAGGCCCAATACTTCTCCCGGCGAACTCCCGTAACTCTCCGGTACTCCGAAAAATACCCGAATCACTCGGAACCTTTCCGAAGTCCGAATATAGTCGTCCAATATATCGATCTTTACGTCTCGACCATTTCGAGACTCCTCGTCATGTCCACGATCTCATTCGGGACTCCGAACTCCTTCGGTACATCAAAACTCATAAACTCATAATATAACTGTCATCGTAACGTTAAGCGTGCGGACCCTACGGGTTCGAGAACTATGTAGACATGACCTAGAACTATTCTCGGTCAATAACCAATAGCGAAACCTGGATGCCCATATTGGCTCCTACATATTCTACAAAGATCTTTATCGGTCAAATCGCATAACAACATACGTTGTTCCCTTTGTCATCGGTATGTTACTTGCCCGAGATTCGATCGTCGGTATCCAATACCTAGTTCAATCTCGTTACCGGCAAGTCTCTTTACTCGTTACGTAATACATCATCTCGTAACTAACTCATTAGCTACATTGCTTGCAAGGCTTATAGTGATGTGCATTACCGAGAGGGCCCAGAGATACCTCTCCGACAATCGGAGTGACAAAACCTAATCTCGAAATACGCCAATCCAACATGTACCTTCGGAGACACCTGTAGTACTTCTTTATAATCACCCAGTTACGTTGTGACGTTTGGTAGCACCCAAAGTGTTCCTCCGGTAAACGGGAGTTGCATAATCTCATAGTTACAGGAACATGTATAAGTCATGAAGAAAGCAATAGCAACATACTAAACAATCAAGTGCTAAGCTAACGGAATGGGTCAAGTCAATCACATCATTCTCCTAATGATGTGATCCCGTTAATCAAATGACAACTCTTTTGTCCATGGTTAGGAAACATAACCATCTTTGATAAACGAGCTAGTCAAGTAGAGGCATACTAGTGACACTATGTTTGTCTATGTATTCACACATGTATTATGTTTCCGGTTAATACAATTCTAGCATGAATAATAAACATTTATCATGATATAAAGAAATAAATAATAACTTTATTATTGCCTCTAGAGCATATTTCCTTCAGTCTACCAGTTGCACTAGAGTCAATAATCTAGTTCACATCATCATGTGATTCAACACCAATATTCACATCTGTATGTGATTAACACCCATAGTTCACATCGTCATGTGGCCAACACCCAAAGGGTTTACTAGAGTCAATAATCTAGTTCACATAGCTATGTGGCTAACACCCAAAGAGTACTAAGGTGTGATCATGTTTTGCTCGTGAGAGAAGCTTAGTCAACGGGTCTGTCACATTCAGAGCCGTATGTATTTTGCAAATATTCTATGTCCACAATGCTCTGTATGGAGCTACTCTAGCTAATTGCTCCCACTTTCAATATGTATTCAGATTGAGACTTAGAGTCATCTGGATCAATGTAAAAGTTTGCATCGATGTAACTTTTACGATGAACTCTTTTATCACCTCCATAATCGAGAAATATATCCTTATTCCACTAAGGATAATTTTGACCAATGTCCAGTGATCTACTCTTAGATCACTATTGTACTCCCTTGCCAAACCAGGGCAGAGTATACGATAGTTCTGGTCCATAGCATGGCATACTTTTATAGAACCTATGACTGATGCATAGGGAATGACTTTCATTCTCTTTCTATTTTCTGCTGTGGTCGGAATTTGAGTCTTACTCAATTTCATACCTTGCAACACAGGCAAGAACTCTTTCTTTGACTGTTCCATTTTGAACTACTTCAAAAAATTATCAAGGTATGTACTCATTGAAAAACTTATCAAGCGTCTTGATCTATCTATATAGATCTTGATGCTCAATGTGTAAGCAGCTTCACCGAGGTCTTTCTTTGAAAGAAATCCTTTCAAACACTCCTTTATGCTTTGCAGAATAATTCTACATTATTTTCGATCAACAATATGTCATTCACATATACTTATCAGAAATGTTGTAGTGCTCCCACTCACTTTCTTGTAAATACAGGCTTCACCGTAAGTCTGTACAAACCTATATGCATTGATGAACTTATCAAAGCGTATATTCCAACTCTGAGATGCTTGCACCAGTCCATTGATGAATCGCTGGAGCTTGCACATTTTGTTAGCACCTTTCGGATCGACAAAAACTTCTGGTTGTATCATATACAACTCTCCTTTAAGAAAACCATTAAGGAATGCAGTTTTGACATCCATTTGCCAGATTTCATAAAATGTGGCAATTGCTAACATGATTCAGACAGACTTAAGCATCGATACGAGTGAGAAAATCTCATCGTATTCAACACCTTGAATTTGTCGAAAACCTTTCGCAACAAGTCGAGCTTAGTAGATAGTAACACTACTATCAGTGTCCGTCTTCCTCTTGAAGATCCATTTATTTAACATGGCTTGCTGATCATTGAGCAAGTCAATCAAAGTCCATACTTTGTTCTCATACATGGATCATATCTCAGATTTTATGGCCTCATGCCATTTCGCGGAATCTGGGCTCATCATCGCTTCCTCATAGTTCGTAGGTTCATCATGGTCTAGTAACATGACTTCCAGAACATGATTACCGTACCACTCTGGTGTGGATCTTACTCTGGAAGACCTACGAGGTTTGCTAGCAACTTGATCTGAAGTTTCATGATCATCATCATTAACTTCCTCACTAATCGGTGTAGGAATCACTGGAACTGATTTCTGTGATGAACTACTTTCCAATAAGGAAGAAGGTACAATTACCTCATCAAGTTCTACTTTCCTCCCACTCACTTCTTTCGAGAGAAACTTTTTCTCTAGAAAGGATCCATCTTAGCAACGAAATAACTTGCCTTTGAATCTGTGATAGAAGGTGTACCCAATAGTTACCTTTGGGTATTCTATGAAGACACACTTCTCCGATTTGGGTTCGAGCTTATAAGGTTGAAAACCTTTTTCATATAAGCATCGCAACTCCAAACTCTAAGAAACGACAGCTTAGGTTTACTGCTAAACCATAGTTCATACGGTGTCGTCTCAACGGATTAAGATGGTGCCCTATTAAACATGAATGCAGCTGTCTCTAATGCATAACCCCAAAACGATAGTGGTAAACTGATAAGAGACATCATAGATCGCACCATATCTAGTAAAGTACGATTACGACGTTCGGACACACCATAATGATTTGGTGTTCCAGGTGGCATGAATTTGTGAAACTATTTCACATTGTTTTAATTGAAGACCAAATTCGTAACTCAAATATTTGTCTCCGTGATCAGATCGTAGAAACCTTATTTTCTTGTCACGATGATTTTCTACTTCACTCTGAAATTCTTTGAACTTTTCAAATGTTTCAGACTTATGTTTCATCAAGTAGATATACCCATATCTGCTCAAATCATCTGTGAAGGTCAGAAAATAACGATACCTGCCGCGAGCCTTAACACTCATCGGGTCGCATACATCAGTATGTATTATTTCCAATAAGTCAGTTGCTCGCTCCATTGTTCCGGAACGGAGTTTCAGTCATCTTGCCCAAAAGGCATGGTTCGCAAGCATCAAATGATTCATAATCAAGTGATTCCAAAATCCCATCAGCATGGAGTTTCTTCATGCGCTTTACACCAATATGACCTAAACGGCAGTGCCACAAATAAGTTGCACTATCATTATTAACTTTGCATCTTTTGGTTTCAATATTATGAATATGTGTATCACTACGATCGAGATCCAATGAACCATTTTCATTGGGTGTGTAACCATATAAGGTTTTATTCATGTAAACAGAACAACAGTTTATTCTCTTACTTAAATGAATAACCGTATTGCAATAAACACGATCAAATCATATTCATGCTCAACGCAAACACCAAATAACATTTATTTAGGTTCAACACTAATCCCGAAAGTATAGGGAGTGTGCGATGATGATCATATCAATCTTGAAACTACTTTCAACACACATCGTCACTTCACCCTTAACTAGTTTCTGTTTATTCTGCAACTCCCGTTTCGTGTTACTACTCTTAGCAACTGAACCAGTACCAAGTACCGAGGGGTTGCTATAAACACTAGTAAAGTACACATCAATAACATGTATATCAAATATACCTTTGTTCACTCTGTCATCCTTCTTATCCGCCAAATACTTGGGGTAGTTCTGCTTCCAGTGACCAGTCCCTTTGCAGTAGACGCACTTAGTCTCAGGATTAGGTCCAGACTTGGGCTTCTTTACTTGAGCAGCAACTTGCTTGCCGTTCTTCTTGAAGTTCCCTTCTATCCCTTTGCCCTTTTTTGAAACTAGTGGTCTTGTTAACCATCAACACTTGATGTTCTTTCTTGATTTCTACCTTCATTGATTTCATCATCATGAAAAACTCGGGAATCATTTTCATCATCCCTTGCATACTATAGTTCATCACGAAGTTCTACTAACTTGGTGATGGTGACTAGAGAATTCTGTCAATCACTACCTTATCTGGAAGATTAACTCCCACTTGATTCAAGCGATTGTAGTACCCAGACAATCTGAGCACATGCTCACTAGTTGAGCGATTCTCCTCCATCTTTTGGCTATAGAACTTGTTGGAGAGTTCATATCTCTCAACTCGGGTATTTGCTTGAAATATTAACTTCAACTCTTGGAACATCTCATATGGTCCATGACGTTCAAAACGTCTTTGAAGTCCCGATTCTAAGCCGTTTAAGCATGGTGCACTAAACTATCAAGTAGTCATCATATTGAGCTAGCCAAACGTTCATAACGTTTGCATCTGCTCCTGCAATAGGTCTATCACCTAGCGGTGCATTAAGGACATAATTCTTCTGCGCAGCAATGAGGATAAACCTCAGATCACGGATCCAATCCGCATCATTGCTACTAACATTTTTCAACATAATTTTCTCTAGGAACATATCAAAATAAACATATGAAAGCAACAACACAAGCTATTGATCTACAACATAATTTGCAAAATACTACCAGGACTAAGTTCATGATAAATTTAACTTCAATTAATCATATTACTTAAGAACTCCCACTTAGAAAGACATCCCTCTAATCCTCTAAGTGATCACGTGATCCAAATCAACTAAACCATAACCGATCATCACGTGAAATGGAGTAGCTTTCAATGGTGAACATCATTATGTTGATCATATCTACTATATGATTCACGCTCGACCTTTCAGTCTCCGTGTTCCGAGGCCATATCTGCATATGCTAGGCTCGTCAAGTTTAACCTGAGTATTCCGCGTGTGCAAAACTGGCTTGCACCTGTTGTAGATGGACGTAGAGCTTATCACACCCGATCATCACGTGGTGTCTGGGCACGACAAACTTTGGCAACGGTGCATACTCAGGGAGAACACTTCTTGATAATTAGTGAGAGATCATCTTATAATGCTACCGTCAAACAAAACAGAATAAGATGTATAACAGATAAACATCATATGCAATCAAAATAAGTGATATGATATGGCCATCATCATCTTGTGCTTATGATCTCCATCTCCGAAGCACCATCGTGATCACCATCGTCACCGGCGCGACACCTTGATCTTCATCATAGCATCGTTGTCGTTTACGCCATCTATTGCTTCTACGACTATCGCTACCGCTTAGTGATAAAGTAAAGCAATTACAGGGCATTTGCATTTCATACAATAAAGCGACAATCATATGGCTCCTGCCAGTTGCCGATAACTTCGGTTACAAAACATGATCATCTCATGCAATATAATATAGCATCACATCTTGACCATATCACCTCACAACATGCCCTGAAAAAACAAGTTAGACGTCCTCTACTTTGTTGTTGCAAATTTTACGTGGCTGCTATGGGCTGAGCAAGAACCGTTCTTACCTATGCATCAAAACCACAACGATAGTTTGTCAAGTTAGTGCTGTTTTAACCTTCGCAAGGACCGGGCGTAGCCACACTCGGTTCAACTAAAGTGAGAGAGACAGACACCCGCCAGCCACCTTTAAGCACGAGTGCTCGTAACGGTGAAACCAGTCTCGCGTAAGCGTACGCGTAATATCGGTCTGGGCCGCTTCATCTCACAATGCCGCTGAACCAAAGTATGACATGCTGGTAAGCAGTATGACTTATATCGCCCACAACTCACTTGTGTTCTACTTGTGCATATGACATCAACGCATAAAACCTAGGCTCGGATGCCACTGTTGGGGAACGTAGTAATTTCAAAAATTTCCTACGCACACGCAAGATCATGGTGATGGCATAGCAACGAGAGGGGAGAGTGTTGTCCATGTACCCACGTAGACCGTAAGCGGAAGCGTTAGCACAACGCGGTTGATGTAGTCGTACATCTTCACGATCCGACCGATCCAAGTACCGAACGTACGGCACCTCCGAGTTCAGCACACGTTCAGCTCGATGACGATCCTCGGGCTCCGATCCAGCAAAGCTTCGGGGATGAGTTCCGTCAGCACGACGGCGTGGTGACGATGATGATGTTCTACCGGCGCAGGGCTTCGCCTAAACTCCGCGACGATATGACCGAGGTGGAATATGGTGGAGGGGGGCACCGCACACGGCTAAGGAACGATCCGTAGATCAACTTGTGTGTCATGGGGTGCCCCCTGCCCCCGTACATAAAGGAGCAAGGGGGAGGGGGCGGCTGGCCAAGGGAGGGCGCGCCAGGGAGGAGTCCTACTCCCACCGGGAGTAGGATTCCCTCCTTTCCTAGTCCAACTAGGAGACCTTCCATGTAGTAGGAGTAGGAGAGAAGGAAAGGGAAGAGAGAAGGGAAGGAAGGAGGGGGTGCGGCCCCTCCCCCTAGTCCAATTCGGACTAGGCCTTGGGGGGGGCGCGCAGCCTGCCCTAGGCAGCCCCTCTCTCTTTCCCGTATGGCCCAATAAGGCCCAATACTTCTCCCGGCGAATTCCCGTAACTCTCCGGTACTCCGAAAAATACCCGAATCACTCGGAACCTTTCCGAAGTCCGAATATAGTCGTCCAATATATCGATCTTTACGTCTCGACCATTTCGAGACTCCTCATCATGTCCCCGATCTCATCCGGGACTCCGAACTCCTTCGGTACATCAAAACTCATAAACTCATAATATAACTGTCATCGTAATGTTAAGCGTGCGGACCCTACGGGTTCGAGAACTATGTAGACATGACCTAGAACTATTCTCGGTCAATAACCAATAGCGGAACCTGGATGCCCATATTGGCTCCTACATATTCTACGAAGATCTTTATCGGTCAAACCGCATAACAACATACGTTGTTCCCTTTGTCATCGGTATGTTACTTGCCGGAGATTCGATCGTCGGTATCCAATACCTAGTTCAATCTCGTTACCGGCAAGTCTCTTTACTCGTTACGTAATACATCATCTTGTAACTAACTCATTAGCTACATTGCTTGCAAGGCTTATAGTGATGTGCATTACGGAGAGGGCCCAGAGATACCTCTCCGACAATCGGAGTGACAAAACCTAATCTCGAAATACGCCAACCCAACATGTACCTTCGGAGACACCTGTAGTACTCCTTTATAATCACCCAGTTACGTTGTGACGTTTGGTAGCACCCAAAGTGTTCCTCCGGTAAACGGGAGTTGCATAATCTCATAGTTACAGGAACATGTATAAGTTATGAAGAAAGCAATAGCAACATACTAAACGATCAAGTGCTAAGCTAACGGAATGGGTCAAGTCAATCACATCATTCTCCTAATGATGTGATCCCGTTAATCAAATGACAACTCTTTTGTCCATGGTTAGGAAACATAACCATCTTTGATAAACGAGCTAGTCAAGTAGAGGCATACTAGTGACACTATGTTTGTCTATGTATTCACACATGTATTATGTTTCCGGTTAATACAATTCTATCATGAATAATAAACATTTATCATGATATAAGGAAATAAATAATAACTTTAATATTGCCTCTAGGGCATATTTCCTTCATATTCCCCCGCTGAGTCTATGGCCATTGCCAATAGACTTAATTGCCGCCTGGGCTCTTTCCCCACTACCTACCTTGGGATGCCCATTAGTGACTCGCGCCTCTCTGTCGCGGACCTACGCCCCTCCGTGACCAAGCTCCAGACCAGATGCGAGCCCTGGCAGGGGAGGTGGCTTTCCAAGGCGGCCCAGACTATCCTTATCAACTCCTCCCTCTCCAGCCTCCTCTTGTTTCTTATGAGTTTCTACAGCCTCCATGAATCTCTCCATAAGGAGATCGCCAAAATCCAGTCCCGATTCTTCTGGGCTGGCGAGCATGGCAAGCAGAAGTATCACATGGTCAGCTGGCCTGACATCTGCAAGCCCAGGGAGCAGGGTGGATTGGGCATCATGTGCTCTAAACAGATGAATATTGCCCTTCAATCCCGGTGGCTGTGGCGTATCACGCAGGGTCATGGTGGCCTCTGGCTGGACATTATCCGGAACAAGTACCTGCGTGGTCAACCCCTTGCCTTCTGCCAGAAATCGAGAGGTTCTCAGTTCTGGCAGTCCCTCGTCCAGCTTCTTCCGGTGCTCCGCATTGGTACCTCTATCTCGGTGGGGTCCGGCCTCTCGACGCTCTTCTGGTTTGATCGCTGGGCCGGCGACTCTCCCTTTGCGGCCCGCTTCCCCACCCTCTTCTCTATCGCTGTCGTCCCCATGATCTCTGTTGATAGGGCCCTTCTTGACTTAGGGCGCCTCGCTTTCCGTCGGCCATTTGGGCCGGCGGAATCCGCCGCCTGGCGTGAGTTGCTTGACTGCGTTGCTCTGCATGAGCCGGTGGTGGATGGGGATCAGGATCTTGTGCGCTGGCACCTGGAGCCGTCGGGCCAGTTCTCTACCAAATCGCTATACTTGGCCATTGCCCCCTCCTCCGCTCCCCTCCCCCTATCGATGGTGTGGTCCGTCCGCGTCCCCCTGAAGATTCGCATCTTCATGTGGCAGTGGATCCGTGACCCGGACACTGTTATCTGCCCCCTCTGTGCTATTCCCGAGGACTCCAACCACATCTTCTTCGCCTGCGTCTCCGCCCGGTTCCTCTGGAGCTGCTTTCGCGAGATTGTCGGTGGGAGTTGGTGCCACACCAATTTCCCGGACTTATTTGCTGAACTCCAATTGTCCCCTTCGTCCTCTCGCCATATTAGGTGGCTCGAGGTTGGGGTCCTTGCCTGGACGCTTTGGACCGTTCGTAATAAGCTAGTGATCCAGCGTACTCCTCTTCGTCGCGCTACTGATGCTCTCTACAAATTCTCGGGTTTCTTGCAGCTTTGGCGGCCGCTTAGCCGCCCCCTGGATCGGGACGCCATCTCTGCCTTCATCGCCGATCTCCGCTCGATGGCCGTCCGCCTGTCGCCCCCTCCGCCGCCGCCTCCGCCGGAGCCTGACTAGATCGCTGCACTGGGCAGGCTTTGTTTTTTCTCTTTCTTCTGGGCTTGTTGAGCTGTGCTCTCAGCAGAACCTTAATACTTTGTTGTGGTACTTGGGTGGTGTGTGTGTGTGTGGACCTGTTGTGGTTGTTTGTCTTGTGGCGGTTTGCTTTATTTATAAAGCGGGGCGAAAGCCTTTTTCAATAATAGCCCTGCGTCCTCCCTATTTATCTTTATTGATCAACAAATGTTGAACTCGTATCTACAGAGCTATACGGGTGCATGCTTTTTGCATAGCGATCTTTTGTACAAGCTCGCTTGTCGTTTATAGGGTATAAATGAGAGCCGATGGTTCGGTATCTATTTTTGGAGATACTATGATACAATCGGAGGTAAAAGCATCTCAGGTACCCTAACTTGCATGGAATGTGATGGTTTAGTCCCAAACTTGTAAAATGCAACTTCACTATACCCCAACTTGCATTAGATGTGATGATTTAGTCCCCGGCCTATCACAGCGCAACAAGTGGCAGACAGCTGGCCGGACAGGTCCTCACCTGCACTTTTACAAAAAACACCCTGCGTCTTGTCTAATTAACCCCCGTTACATGCAGCTCTTCTGTTGCTGATAAGTTTATAATATCATCTGCAGCAGCAGATGTCTCTAGCATGTGAATGCATGCATGCGGCCATGGGCGCGCTCCATCCCTGCCTGCCATAACATTGTCTCTGCACTGCACCGCTTCTTTTTCTCCTTCCAATGTGTTTAGCTACACAACAATCACATTACGTCTCAGAGTGTGCATATAAATACTAGTGTATAAAACGGCACAAAAATAAAGCTAGGTCAGAATGGATGCTAAATACGTAGATACTTCTAGTACCAAATGGGATATGCTTCAATTTTTGATAAGGAAACTGATGAGATATGCTACATTCAAAATGTTATTATCTCTCTTCTTCGTCGGTTGAACGATCTAAGCTGCCTTCTAGGGCTTCCTTAATTAGTATACACTTTTGGGAGGACAAGATTTACATCAGAGAATGAACAACCTGGCAAATAAACAAACAAAGTTGATAGATACCAACAAGGGACTAATTAAGCTAGATCTACCACCTGAATTATGCGAGAAAGAACGCTGCCTAGCTGGAGAGAAGAGATGGATCGAGCTAATAGTACCAACTCTACGCTAGCGTCAACTCTATGCATTGCTTCTTGAACGCCTCTTTCGGAGGCGGCGACTTCACCAAGTCTCTGGCCCTCTTGCACCTCGGCATCCCCTGCTCTGCCGCCGCCAAGGACACGGGCACCGTCAGAAGGTCGATGCCGAAGAGTCTCACGGCCTTTTCCACGGGCGCCTGCTGATCGACGGGGTTCACGAGCGAGGCGCTGTTGGTGTTCCGTCGGAGCTTGCACTCAATGAAGAGCTTGGTGTTGGGACAAACCCGGTCCGGCGACGAACGCCGAGTAGTCTCCGGCGACACAAACGCCGGGCGAACCTCTGTCTCACACACACGGACATATGGAGGTGGGAGTAAGAACAAGGAGACACACGATGGGCACAACGTGTTTCCGGCGAAAACGCCATGCCGCACAAATGGCGCCTCGGCCGCTCGCACGGCCTACTATTTTCTTCAGCACAAACTGTTTGGCACAGACCACGTTAGAATACACAGGCCGGGGGGAGTTTATACTCGAGTGCTCACCCGCCGACGCCGCGCCCCCACTCTGGCCGCTGCGCGCGATCCGCACTCGCCAGCGCCCAGGATGCGCGCTCGTACGCGTACGTCTCGGCTGGCAACCAACGGATATCTACATGCATGCACTAACTGACTATTGCATGCACGCTACACATTAACTAACTAGCTTGATACGGCCGCGCGCACGACGTATCCAACTAACTAGCTAGCTCTACGCGCGCACGACGCCAATGAACTGCGGCTCGAACTCGAGCATCCACGCAGCCATGCACCGGCGTCCGGTGTAGACCTAGACATACACACGCACACACGCTGGTGACCACGGACTCGCACGCGTCACGGTTTATTTTCTAACACTTGGTGCCTTCACCAGTGCTGCCGGTGCCGGAGCGGTAGAACCCGACGACGTCGCCCACGCCAAGGCCCTTCTCCTTCACGAAGCGGCTCCAGCCCTTGGTGAGGACGTAGCTCTGGCTCTTGTTCCAGTAAGAGTAGAGGAACCGCCACACCTAGCCGGCGCCGTCCTCGAAATTCAGGAGCAAGCCTTTGCTCTCGCCGCCCGCGACCAGAAGCTAGAGCGGGAAGTGCTTCTGGGCGTGCTACTTCGGTATCACCACCCTGTTCAGCTTGCTCACGTCGCTGGGCGTGACCGTCTTGTCGAAGAGGTGCTCGCGCGCGGCGGCGAGGGAGGGGGCAAACCGTGCCCAGCGCGCGAGGTGGTGGGCACGGACCGCGGAGAGCGTGGCCGACGCGGCGAAGGCGCCCTTGCTCTGGCCGAGCTCGGCGAAGTAGGTGTGCTTGCGCAGCATGTCGACAACCTCGGCCTTGGAGCGCGCGACGAGGAAGCAGAGCTCGGCGGCGGCGGCGGGGTCAGTGTCCGAGCGGGCGGAAGTTGGTGACGGCGTGATTTCAGACAGATTTGTAGCAGGGTTTAATTAGACAAGACGCAGGGTGCTTTTTTGTAAAAGTGCAGGTGACAACCTGTCCGGCCAGCTGGCTGCCACTTGTTGCACTGTGATAGGCAGAGGACTAAATCATCACATCTAGTGCAAGTTTGGGTATGTTGGAGTTACATTTTACAAGTTTGGAACTAAATCATCACATTCCATGCAAGTTAGGGTATCTGGGGTGCTTTTACCTCATACAATCAGGTTGCAACTATGAGGAGCGTATCTCCAGGCGGCATAGTGCACACACACGCAAAAGTGTTCTTCTGCTCCCGAGCTCAAATGAGCTTGCGTGAACAGTAAAATAGAAAAAAAACTGATTTTGTTTGTGGTGTCCTCTGAAAAATGTTCTGTATGCTTGAAAATTTTCATCACGAAATGACATTCGCGGAGGTCATTGCAAAGGAAAACAAAATAAATGCTCCAAAATGCTACTCCCTTTGTTCCTAATTATAAGTCTTTCTAGAGATTCTATTATAAACTACATATGGAGCAAAATGAGTGAATCTACACTATAAAATATTTTGAACACTACAGTACTAAAAAAATCTTGAAATCTTTATTGAAATCTTGAAAAAGACTTATATATAGGAACGGAAGGAGTATTCAATAAACATTTTGGAGTATCATTTTTTTTTACCATGACTTGCAGGAATGTTCATTCATGATAGATTTTTGCAAGCACATAGAACATTTGTTAAAGGTTACCACAAAAAGAATCGGAAATATTTTTATTCTTTTTTACTTTTTTTCTTATTTTACTGTTCACCAGGAGCATTTGAGGTGGGGTGCAAATACTTCACATCCACATACACGTGCTTATCCTCTTTGAGTGTCTACTTGAGCACAGGTGGGGCGAAAAACACGGAATCCTTAGAGCATTGTGATCTTCTGAAAAATACTTTTGTGCTGTACTTTGAACACTACAGTTCTAAAAATACGCTCTTTGTACAGCCACAAAATCTCAGGAAATTGCTCCTCTAAAAAAGAATAAGGATGCGAATCAACCTGTGGTTGAGTTGGTTAGGTGGACAGTGGTATCCCCAACTCATCAGGGTTCAAATCCTGGTGCTCGCATTATTCCTAGATTTATTTCAGGATTTCCGGTGATGCGCTTTCAGTGGAAGGAGACGTTCCCGTCGACGACGAGGCGACTACGGTGGCTTCGTAAATCTCAAGATGATATGCCGGCTCAGTCTCTCAGAGGTGCTCATAGGGGTAGGGTGTGCGTGTGTGCGTTCATAGGAATGAGTGTATGCGTGTGTATATGAGCGCTTGTGTCTGTACTGATGCTCAAAAAAAAAATAAGGATAGAAATATATTTGTGCTATATTTTGAACACTACAGTACTAAAAAAATCTCTCTGAATAGCTCTCTGTACAGCCACAAAATCGCAGGAAATAGCTCCTCTAAAAAAGGATAGAAATCAGTCCAGCCATCCTTTCTCTATCTCTATCTACGCATGTGGGCTGCACTTTGCCCCGCAATGGGCTGTTCCCAGCCAGCCTGAGCTGGGACGAGCAGGCCTGCAGGCCCACTAGCTGGGCTGAAACCCTGCTATAGCGACTTGTGAGCGCTCGAGAAGCTCTTTTCCTGCCGAACGAATTCGAAGCGCCATGTGAAGTGAGAAGCCAAGTTTAGAAGCTGAATCAGAGAAGTTTTAGAGAAGTGGAGGACATCAGAACATGCCCTAAAACGAGGATTGGGTGCTTCCGTGGAGGTCTCTGAGACCTTTTATGTGGAGTCTGTGTCCAGCAAAGTCGTGTGCCCGAGCAAGACTTCTACCTGGACTCTCCGCGCACGGGGACTCTTCGTCCGTGTCCGACAAGGCGTGCAGCTGGGCGGCGCCTTGAGCTCTTACAGGGCAGCCGAGATCCAATCGGGTGGCGGGGTTCGGGACGATGGCGGAGTGCTCGGGGCGTCCGCGGGATAGAGAGGATCTGGAACGAAAATATTCTTCAGAGCATTTGCCCCCCGACCCGCTTATCCTGGGCGTCCATATAAAAGGGATCGGGGCCAGCTGTTTCCGTAATTGACCCATCGCGCGGTTAGCGGCTCCGGAGGCCCCCCGCCGCCACCTCCTAGCCACCTGCCCCCGCCGCTCCTTGCTCTCGCCGTCGTCGGATGAGGTCGCCGGGCTAAGCCCTGCGCGACGGACGACGGCGGCGGGGTCCTGCCCTCTGGCATGCGAGCTCCCCTCCCCTTCCACCTCCAGATCTGTTTATGCCTGAAGCCCCGCCCTCCGGCTGCTCCGTCCCGCTGCTGGCCTCCTTTGCGTACCGCGGCGTGGTCGTGCCCTTCTCCGGCGGTCGCTCCTCTCGGCAGCGCGGCCTAGATCTGTTCGGTGGTGCATGGAGGTTGCTGGGTCGTGACGCGCGGGCCGGATCTGGCCAGGCCACACGGGCCTGCCCCTGGTCTGGGGTGCCGGCGGCTCTCCCGGCGGTGGTTGCTGCGCGGCCTTGTCGTGGGTAGCTTCTCTCCCTTAGAGCCAAACTTCCGCATCAGTGCTTGTCGACGACGCCTCTTGGCGTGGGGTCCCGGTTGGCTGCCTTCGCGAGGCCGTCGCCGGTCTCTGGCCTGTTCCCGCGGGTTCAGGTGGGCCTCGTCCAGGGCGTCCCGGCGTGCTGCTGCTTCTTCGGCACCCCGTATCTCAGCTCGCGGCTGATGGGCTACGGTGGTGGGCGGCTGACGTGCTCCGGGTGCGAGGAGATGCAGGCACTGCCAAGTGAAAATCTTCAGCGACGATGACGCGTGCGGGTGCCATTTTCCTTCTTGAAGGCGTCGATTTTTGGTATTGTCCCCATACCCCCATGCTCTTAGATCCTGACCCGGGGTTCCCTGAGTTGGATGGTGTCGACGTCTTTACGCCGTTTCCTCCTTGGAGGCATCATCTTGGATTACTTCTGCTTCGGGTGGACTCGTCTCTAGCAGCTCCATCTTCACCTTAACTTTGATCCCCGTCTGGCCTTCGTCTTGGCGACTCGGGTGGAGCTTGCCTGGACGTCATGGGGTGGCCTTGGCGGCATGCAGCCCTTCGACCTTGGTGGCAGTACACCGAGTACTGCGCCCTTCGGTCTCGGTGGCACGTTGCCTTTCGGCTTCGCCGGCGGCACACCGGTGCCGCCGCTCGAACTCGGCTATCCGACGCCCTTCGTTCGCGCCATTGGCGATTCTTGGTATGCTTCTACTTTGGTGTCCCCTTTTTAATAGGGTTGTGTTTCATAGTGGCTCGAGCGACGTTTGCGTGGACATCCTGGGGGTGGCCTCCGCGGCACTCTACCCTTCGACCTCGGTGGCGGTACACCCGTGTCGTGCCTTTCGGTCTCGGTGGCGTGATGTCTTTCGGCTTCTCCGGCGGCACACCGGTGTCGCCGCACGAACTCGGCTATCCGACGCCCTTCGTACGTGCCAGTGATGTTTCCCTTTGGTGCCTGTCATTTTCTCCCTAGGCCTGTTTGTGGTTCTTTGTCGATGGTGGTACGAGTTGCTTTGCGGGGCTCGCTCTGGAGGTGTCGGCTTCCGGGGGCTTCGGTTTGGTCTTTGAAACCAGCCTTCTCTCCCGTTTCTTTCTTTCTTTCTTCTAGTGTTGGGTATCCTCTTGGGTGCCTTCCTTTGTAATTTTCTTTTGCGCCTCGTGTGCGCTTTATGTACTTGTACTGACTGCCAAGTCTCCTTCGAGTTGGAATATAACAAGCAGTGGGGTTTTAGCCCC
>NC_041387.1:88936370-88937680 GCF_002162155.2 Triticum dicoccoides | reverse complement strand
CAATCTTGAAAAAAAAAGTTCAACAAGCTGCCCACAATTCTGGAAGAAGATGAGTTGGACAGGGTGCTGGCTATAACGGACCTACTTTCCGTTGTTCAGTGTAGAAGATTTACTCTGTTGTCTCACAGTTTGATCAGTAGAAATGAGACATCGTAACATCTATGGGTTGGGGTGGCACATTATCCGTCCTACTCCGACCGCGCCGCCTCAGGGCGAGGCAAACCTGGGCGGCCTCCCCTGGGGGCGCGCCGGGGCGCCAGCCCGCGCCCCTCGGGACCTGGATCCGTCCTACTCCGACCGCGCCGCCTCAGGGCGAGGCAAACCTGGGTGGCCTCCCCTGGGGGCGCGCCGGGGCGCCAGCCCGCGCCCCTCGGGACCTGGAGCTAGGCCCGGAGGGCAGCGGCATGAGGCATACGGGCAGCGGCTCGGGCACGACTAGCCCAGAGGCCTACGTACCAACCGCGATGGATCTGTGATACACGCTAAGGGAGGGCCCCAGCCGGCTCCCCGCGCCAGGCTGGGTGCTGGAAGCGCATGAAGTTAAGGCTCTCCGTGAGCCGCCCCAAAGCTTCACCGACACCTTCAATGACGATAGTCAGTAGGTACAGCTGATACCTTAGGAGCATGATTACGCTAACCATGAACCGAAGGTGAACACAGCCACAACCGCCGCCAGGGCCCCCAGGGCGATGGCCCCGCCGCGCGGGGGAGGAGAGCGCTGGGGGCAGCGCGAGGGAAGCCCAGGAGTGGGACCTCCCCCGCGCTACATGGAGCAAGGCGCATCACGAAGGTAGGTCCTCTGCCGGGGAAGGCGCCGGCGAGCCCTTCCCCCCAGCGGAGGGCCTACGGTTACCGAGGGTGCCGCTAGCGTCCTCCTTGCCCCTTGGTATCGTCCTGGTTTTCGGATGCCCCAATGGTGGTCGGGAGTGGCGCAGGGCGGGCCCTCATCGGGTGACATGAAGCAAGGCTCACGCCTGTGAAGGTCTCCGCTCGTGACACTCACGTAATAATGAGTTGTGATGTACACGCCTTGGAGTCTCCTGAGTGCCGCCCTGGGGCCTCATGGGGGCTCCCGCCGATGTCCAAGTGGAAGCACCATGCTCCGCGCTAGCCGTCAACACTGTCCCCCAATGACTATGCCCACATCCAGTGGAAGCACTTAGCTCCGCGCTAGTGAGAAGACCAGAAGACTAGCTAGGCGCCGGATGCGGCTATTTGCTTTGCCCCTTTTTTCTGTAACCCAATTTGCTGTCTTTGGGAAAGAATTTGGAGTTTCACGTGCTTACCAAAAGAAAGGGGGGGGGGACTTT
>NC_041387.1:88921572-88936040 GCF_002162155.2 Triticum dicoccoides | reverse complement strand
TCTGGCTTCATGTTTAAAAGCAAGGCTCACGCCTGCTGCCCCCCCCCCCCCTCGCGCGAGCGCTCCGCGAGCGGGGGATGGGTATGGTACGCGCGCATCGAGCATGTTGGGCCAGCCTCGAAGATACTAAAGCCCCTCCCGGGGGTCAGGAACGCGACCACTATCCGTATACCTTACCGTGACCTAGCAGTTGGCTTCTCGTGAGGCACCCCAGGGCAGGTCAGCAGGCTCCCTGGGAGGCCTAAAACCTCGTGAGCCCGCAGTAGGCTCACCTCAGGGAAGAGTGCTACTGCGGCATCAGGACCTGCACGAGACTTGCAGAACCAAAGATAACTTGCAATGATTACCCTACTCTAGGACCCGCAGGCTCGCTGGGGCACACTTCGGGTCCTATTTCAAAAGCATTACATCATTCCATACATCGCAAGGGCCCGCCCTTCTAAAAATGCTCTCATGCCCCACAAGGACATGTGGAGTTTCTTTTCATACAGGTCAAAGTAAAGAAGAAACGCGGGCCTAACTGGATGCGCCGTCTTCATCATCTCCGTCCGTGCTATCATCCCCCTCGTCCTCGCCACCCGCGCCGTCTCCTTCAGCTACAATCACGGCCGCATCATCCTCGGGCGCAAACTCCGCTACCAAGGAGTCCACATTATCATCCACCCAACCGGCCAGGTTGTCCTGTATGACCCCGGGCACGGGGGCTATCACGGCATTGAAGTCGAAATGCGGATCATGGTTGAGGAGGTGGCTGAAGACGCACGAGAACGCGCGACCAAGAAGGCCCGGGCTCCTCTCTTCAAAAATCATCATCAGATTTACATTGCACTTTATTGTCTTGCATTATAATTCCACTTCTTTGTCCTATCTTCTTAGCTCTCTCATTCCTCCTAATCTCTCTTGCAAGTTTTCTCAGTTCCTCTGCCTCCAAATCCTCTCCAGAACTTCAATCAGGTATTGGTTCATAATCAGTATCCTCTTCATCTGATTTGTCAACAGGAGGTGCTTCTGTTGCCGGAACATGTTCGGTTGAAATCTCATGATCTGCACCAACTGTTGGAGCAACATGAGGTGCTTTTGTTGCTGGAACATGTTCAGTAGATTGTGACACTGCCCTTCTTCTAATTTGCAACTTAGCAGGTATAGCAACTTCAGCTGCAGTAAAGTGTGCCTCCAACTTAGTAGCACTTGCGGAAACTTCTCTTGGTGTTTCATGAGCAGATGATGCACTAACTTGAGCACTTTCAGCAGGACTTGCCATCTTTTCAAGTAACATCTCATCGACCACTCCAGTGTCAACAACTTGCACACTAATAAGTGGTAATTTTGTCCCTCTCTGCCTAGAGTAAGTTTCTCCTACATTTACTGGCAATAGACATGCACATATGTCAATCTGTTCATCACCTGCACATATGTCGAATTGCCTATCACTAGCAGATAACATGGTTTGGTCTGGTTGCATTTCTCTGTCATTGTCAAAGTGTTGCTGGATTGGCATGTCCAATTCTTCAACAAAAACATTAGCATAACCATCTGTTGTACCAATGTCCATCCTCTTCACTGACTCATCATCACACATGAACATAAGACCATCACTGACTTTTTTCCTGGAGGCAACCAATGCAATTTGTAGGTGTAACTACCTCTGCAGTGACCTCTTTCCATCTGATAAATATCTTCCGCGGAGTTATATAATTCTTCATACGACAAATCATCCCTTGGCATGATCATCTCTGCCACCAATTCCCCAATGTAATCCAGCTTTCCATCCACTTGCTGAAATGATCCATAATAATGAAACCTGACAAAAAAAGTTGTCCAATGGATCGGGACCAGGTGAACCTACAAATTGAGATACGAAGAACTATCATTCATAGAAAAAAATCGGTTGGATCTTTAGCTCTGACAGTACACAAAAATTAAGAGAACTAACATTTACAATTTGAACTACAATTGTGATATACCAAGGCAACAAATTCAAAGAAAAACACTTCATTCAGACAAGTATTGCAGATAATTTACTATGGACTAACATGTTTAGTTCATTCAGACAAGAAAGTGCACTTTTCTCCTTAACCAAATAGGGTAATCATCTACAATAAATTCTCCTAGCAATGCAAGTTCATTCAGACCCATTTACTTTGCACGAGAGATACCAGCTTGTCCTGCACCAAAATCTGCTGAAAAGTCACACCTTTTCCCTAACAAAAACATCCCTTTTTTCATGAACAGAACATGGCATCATCCAAAACGCACTTGAACAGAACAGGGCGCATCCAAAACACTACTTCTCCCCCTAAATCCCTAGCACTGAGACACCCCATTCCCCTCAACTGAACCCACACCTCTGCGGCGCACACGATCGTTCACTGGAGCTTGCGATTCCGCCGATGAACGACACCAGAAGCAAAGCAAAGCAGCAACGGAGATGGAGGCACACACACCTGGACACATGGTTTCGTTCCTTCGGCGACGGGCAAGCGACAGATGACGGCGGCGAGGGCGGACGGGGACGGCGGCGACGGCGGACAGCGCCCTAGCGAGAGAAAGAGGAGAGGCGATTCTGGAGGCGATGGCGCTCTGACAGAAAAAGAAAGAGAGGACGGGGACGAGGTGATAAAGGAAAGAGAGGCAACTGACTAACGGGACCTTCTCGGCGTAATTTTCCCAGTCAACGCGTAATCAGCATCATGGTGGGACAAAAACCGCTCTAGATTAGACAGAAACCACTCAAGGGGGTTATTAACCCGGTTTTAGTAATTTCAGGGTGTTATCTGTCCCAGTTTTGAGTTCAGGGGGTTATGTATCCCAAAGAGTAGATTTGGGGGTGATTTGTATACTTCTTTCTTTTCAAAAAGAAGCGCGCCCGGCCAGGCCAACTGGCCCAGCCAGGCCCGCTGCCAACCAGGCCGCCAGGCAGCGAGCAGGTGAGGCCGGCACCGCCGCCTCTCTCCCACGATCCCGTTTCATTTTATTTTTCTTTCTTTCTTTCCCTGATCGCTGGACCCCACCTTGCTCTTCTTCTTCACCTGCACGAAACGGAACAGGGAGTTCAGCACGCGCATGACCGGTCGCTCGATCTTCCCGCAACCGCACTCTGTGCCTTCCCCTCGCTCAAGCAACATGCCCTATAAAGCCCCCGCGCTCTGCTCGCTCGATTCCCTTCGAAAGACCCCTCTAAAACCCTCCAGAGAGCACGCCTGCTTCATCCCGATCTCGTTTTGTTCATCGTCGTTCATCGATGCGCCATATGCCAGTGAGCACCCCCTTGACTCCTCCTTCCATACCCACACTGCCCTCGCCCAGGCGCAGTCCCCTGACATGTTTTTGCCCTCTCTCGTCAACTACAGGGGCAAACCGACCTCATCCACCGTCACCGCAGCTCTCGGTCCCAGGAGCTTTTTGAGTTCGCCCCGCTCGCCCTGGACATCCCCAACGCCCATCTACACCAAAAACCGGTCGCCCTCGCTGCATCGCATCGCCTGGACATCCTCGCCGACGCCGACGACGACCGGAGCCTGGCCGCCCACCGGCCTTTCCTTCTCTGCCACCGCCGTTTCTTCTCTGTAAGCGAGCGCTCCTCCTCTTTGTGTTTTTTTCTTTCGTTAGATCAAATCGTTGTGTTAGGTTAGATCGGTTTAGTTTCGGTTAGTTAAGGTTTTTCTTTGTTTTACTTACAGTTTAGTCTAGATCGATTTTTTTAGCCTCTCTAAGTATTGTTTATATTTTCGCATGAGCATTAGATAGTACAGATCGCACCCCCCTAGGCCCATTAGCACCGCCTATTTTTTTACCTTCTATTTTTAACAGAATAGTTCCAATTTTGTAAAATAAATTTCTCTTATGTTATTTATTATTTTAATGTGATTATTTTTTCTAGTATGTAAATTTCCTAAAGTTTCTGCAAAAAATAATTTCGGCCATGTTTGTAGTTTAAAAAATTGTTCGATTTGAGTTTAGTTTAGATTAGTATATCTGCTATAAAATGAGTTAGGATTTATTTTTTTAGTGATTCTTTTTGCTTACTGCTTTGTTTGACCTTTCCTAGCAGTAGGATTAATTTGGGTATTTATTGATTTTATTAAAATTAGTTTTACACGAAAACGAGCCTATTCTAGTTATTTTAACTTGCTGATATTTTCTGTTGTTTTAATTATTTTAAAAAATTATTTTCACCTCTGTTATATTTTATTTTAGATTAGTTTCTGTAGTTATAGAGGGTGAACTTTTATTTGCATAAAATTAAAATGTTTATTTCTTTTTCTTACTAGTTTTGTTTTAGTCTTAACTAGAGTTTTAAAATAGTTTTTAATGTGTTTCTTTTTTATAGTAAAATTTTATGAAAAATACCTCCTGTTATTTTAATAAAAACTATATTTCTTTTCTGTTAATTAGTTTAGTGCTTTCATTGCTATTAAGTTCTACTTAGGGCAAAACTACATTAGTTGTTTGTAGTAAAGTCTAAGATTTTCCCTAGTAGTTTTTCTTTCTAGTTTTATTTGAAGTTTCTTTGGAATTCGTTTGAGTTTTGTTTGAGTTTTCTTTGTTATTTTGAGTGCTAGAATTGGTTGCTAGAATGTTGCTTATGTGAATACTATGTTTGATTATATAGATTTTCTTGGAGTGATGAATAGTTCTACCAAGTCTTTATTCTGAGAGCGTTATAATCTTCATCAACTTAACAGGCAGGTTCACTTTGACCATGCTTTTCATACCTATGTTTTTATTGCATTTAGTGTCATCCTTGCAACCATCCCTCCAGTAGCGATATTGAATTCTTGTAGTTGAGTAGTATGCATGAGGTAGGAACCCATCACCCTGTTGCTAAGCCCGGGACGTTATTTATTCTAATGCTACGCTATAGTAGATGTGGTTGGTATGAGTGCTTGGGAGAGGTGTGAGAATGGAGGACTCTATGTCAATGACGACAACTTCATGATGGCATCTGCAAGGACTAGATCTTCAGGACCTCAAGACTTGACTCGAGACAAGAATTCAATACACACTACTGGGTGAAGGACGGTTGACGGGCACCTTGGAGCAATCAGTGGATGGACGGGATACATGGAGAAGCGCCATGACATCTTGCGGAAAGCTTCACCCAGACTCAAAGGGACAGAAGAATACTTCATGCCCGGAAGCTTACATGTGCAACCGCAAGTCGCTATGGGCTCTGGCTTGGTTGACCTTAGTTGTGAATCTGGCTGGGACGTTGCTACCAGATGTAGAACTACGGTAGGATTGGATGAGCATCGGACAGTGGTCAGGGGAACTCTTTGGAAGACCATGTTTCGGTCCTCTTGTTCTCAAACACCCTGAAGTGCGAGAACGTAAAAAGAGGGATCGAATCTTGCGGGTAAAGTGTACAAACCTCTGCAGAGGGTTAAAACCTAATCGATTAGCCGTGTCCCCGGTTACGGACAATTTGAGCATATGGACTTTGATCTATCTCGGAACTCTCAACACCGGATTGATAACTTAATTGTGGGCAACTTATGATGATTTGGGCAATGAGACATCGGTTGGTGGAACCATGTCATGATAGAAAACTCTGTAGTACAGACTCCGGTTATATCCTTTGATGTAGGGAAAATAAAACCAACTTTTATGCAAAACAACTCAAACACAGAGCCACAATCATATTGCATATAGTATAGTTTTATCATTTGTTTTTCTTACAGTGATCTTGCCGGTACATTCAATGTACTGACATACACGACTGCAACGTCTCATGTTGTAGATAATTTCTCCGACGAGTGAGTTTCGTTGTTGGGTTACGGTCTACACTCAACTTGCCGATGGCGTTGATGGGACTCCACACCCGTTTGACTGTTTCCGCTGAGACTTATGAGGTATATATCAATTTTACGTTATTTATACATGTGATTGAACTTTAATATATACATTGATGTACTGTGTGTGCCAGCATACTGATCCAGGGATAGCACAGATACAAAGAGGCTTGACCGTCTGAGGTCGGGTCGCTACAGAGATAGTATCAGAGCACATGTTGACTATAGGTCATGAGGCTACAAACTAGAAAGCCTTAGGACATGATATCTCTAAAGCTTTATTTTCAAAAAGATCCTTTACTTCTCACCCTTTTTCAATTTTATCAAATACTCCCTCTTACCTCAAATAGTTAGAATATACCCCATTCCCTTTTGACTACACGGAGGATCGGCTGGAACCACTTCGAGAAGGAAGATATCAAACAACTGATGGCCACTTCGGAGTGAACAGGATTTCTCCATGCATTAGAAGAACTAAAGCTACAACAGTTGAAGACTCTGAAGACTTGAGTAATTTGAAGACTCCGAAGACTTATTTTACCTTTAGAAGACCAAACCCTTGTTATATACTTACATTAGATGCGACAATTTGTGAGCTGTCGTTGTTTGATGTTTTTCCAACAACCACAAATAAAACCCGTTTTCAAAACTATTGTTTCTATTGTGTGTATCTCTCTCTATCCCTTCTCTCGTATCTCATCCCAAAACCTTGGACCCAATAGATGATGAAGGAAGATGGACTGGCATTCTTTGGGCTGGTGACTTAGTTGGAGGCAGAGTTATGGATTCAAAACATGGAAAATCACTTCGGAAAAAAATTGATTGCAATGAAGTATGAGGTTCAATATGCTCTTCGATATTTTACCGAGAGTGCTGCAACCTGGTGGAAAATGCATCAAGCCATACAAGGATGCAACGGAGCAACAACTTGGGAGGAATTCAAGAAGACTCTGTTGAGATCTGATACGTCTCCAATGTATCTATAATTTTTTTTATTGTTCCATGCTATTATATTACCTGTTTTGGATGTTTATGGGCTTTACTCTACACTTTTATATTATTTTTGGGACTAACCTATTAATCGAAGGCCCAACCCAAATTGTTGTTTTCTTGCCTATTTTAGTGTTTCAAAGAAAAGGAATATCAAACGGAGTCCAAACGGAATGAAACCTTCGGGACAGTTATTTTTGGAACGGAAGCAATCCAGGAGACTTGGAGTAGACGTCAGGGAAGCAACGAGAAAGCCACGAGGCAGGGAGGCGCGCCCTACCCCCCTGGGCGTGCCCCCACCCTCGTGGCTCCCCTGACCGACTTCTTTTGCCTATATATGTCCATATACCCTAAAAACATCGGGGAGCACAATAGATCGGGAGTTCCGCCACCGCAGGCCTGTGTAGCCACCAAAAACCTCTCGGGAGCCCGTTCTGGCACCCTGCCGGAGGAGGAATCCATCACCGGTGGCCATCTTCATCATCCCGGCCCTCTCCATGATGAGAAGGGAGTAGTTCACCCTCGGGGCAGAGGGTATGTACCAGTAGCTATGTGTTTGATCTCTGTCTCTCTCTCGTGTTCTTGAGGTGATACGATCTTGATATATCGCGAGCTTTGCTATTATAGTTGGATCTTATGATGTTTCTCCCCTCTACTCTCTTGTAATGGATTGAGTTTTCCCTTTGAAGTTATCTTATCGGATTGAGTCTTTAAGGATTTGAGAACACTTGATGTATGTCTTGTCATGCTTATATGTGGTGACAATGTGATATTCACGTGATCTACTTGATGTATGTTTTGGTGATCAACTTGCGGGTTCACCTTGTGAACTTATGCATAGGGGTTGGCACACGTTTTCGTCTTGACTCTCCGGTAGAAACTTTGGGGCACTCTTTTGAAGTACTTTGTGTTGGATGAATAGATGAATCTGAGATTGTGTGATGCATATCGTATAGTCATACCCACGGATACTTGAGGTGGCATTGGAGTATCTAGGTGACATTAGGGTTTTGGTTGATTTGTGTCTTAAGGTGTTATTCTAGTACGAACTCTATGATAGATCGAACGGAAAGAATAGCTTCATGTTATTTTACTATGGACTCTTGAATAGATCAATCAGAAAGGATAACTTTGAGGTGGCTTCGTACCCTACAATAATCTCTTCGTTTGTTCTCCGCTATTAGTGACTTTGGAGTGACTCTTTGTTGCATGTTGAGGGATAGTTATATGATCCAAGTATGTTATTATTGTTGAGAGAACTTGCACTAGTGAAAGTATGAACCATAGGCCTTGTTTCGTACCATTGCAATATGGTTTGTGCTCACTTTTATCATTAGTTACCTTGCTGTTTTTATAATTTCAGACTACAAAAACCTATATCTATCATCCATATTGCACTTGTATCATCATCTCTTCGCCGAACTAGTGCACCTATATAATTTACCATTGTATTGGGTGTGTTGGGGACACAAGAGACTCTTTGTTATTTGGTTGCAGGGTTGTTTGCGAGATACCATCTTCATCCTACGCCTCCCACGGATTGATAAACCTTAAGTCATCCACTTGAGGGAAATTTGCTACTATCCTACAAACCTCTGCACTTGGAGGCCCAACAACGTCTACAAGAAGAAGGTTGCGTAGTAGACATCAAGCTCTTTTTTGGCGCCGTTGCTGGGGAGGTGAGTGCTTGAAGGTATATCTTTAGATCTTGCAATTGAATCTTTTTGTTTCTTGTTTTATCACTAGTTTAGTCTATAAAAAATTACAAAAAAATGGAATTGAGTTTTCCTTATACGGTTCATCTTTTTAATATCTTTCGTGAAAATGATGGAAAGGAAAATTGTGCTCAAGTGCTAGAAGAAGAAGTCTATAAAATGTTTGGCACTAAATCTTTGAATGAGGAGCATGATTACAATGTTGTTAGTATGAACCCTTTGAGTATCCATAGTACTAATGATGATTGGACTAGTCATGATGAAAATGTCTCTTATAAGCATGTCAATTTTTGTGGTGTGCATAGAGTTTGCAAGTACACACCAAATAGGTGATGCAAACATCGACAGAAACTCGATGACGCGAATAATTTTCCCCAATCTTTCACGGTACACTCACTAGTAGAAAAGGGGGCAATGGTCCAGGCCGGTCCAGCCCATTAGTCCCGGTTCAATCCAGAACCAGGACCAATGGGGGCATTGGACCCGGTTCTTGAGCCCAGGGGGCCGGCCGGGCCACGTGGGCCATTGGTCCCGGTTCGTCTGGACCTTTTGGTCCCGGTTGGCAGGACGAACCGGGACCAATGTGCCTTGCTCCTGGCCCACCACTATTGGTCCCGGTTCGAGGCATGAACCGGGACCAAAGGCTTCCCTTTAGTCCCGGTTCATGCCACGAACCGGGACCAATTAATTGCCTATATATACCCCGCGAGCAGAGCACTCTCACTGCTTTGTTTTTCGTGGCCGGCGAGGAGAGAGCTTTGTGTTGCTCTAGCTCACCTCCTATGCACATGAGGTGTTCGATGGAATGCCCGAGCCACACTACTTAAGCTTTCTCCTCTCCAAGCTCCACCTCCAAGCTCCATTTTTCTCAATATTTGTCTAGGTTTAGCGGTCTGTCACGTCCCGTCCCCGTCTTCACCGCCGTCGATCGCCCGCGTCACCGGCACCACCGTGGTGAGCCTCTTGTTCTTATCTTCTTTCTGAAAGGAAAAAAACTCTTACTTGTATGTTTATATAGATACTTGTATAATTTTCTTACTTTTATTATTGCATCTTATATAGTGCGATGGTTTTGGTATCCGCCCCCGTCGGCCCTCGTCCTGTCTATGATTCAGATGTGGTATATATTATCTTTTCATAACTATTGGTTCATTTATTGTTTATGACAATTATGCCGACCAACGTGACATAGATTTTATTTATCTAGGAGGTTGTTGAACCGGAAATTCCAACCGACCCTATTGTTGAGAGGTTAAATTTAGTTGAAGAAGAAAACAATTTGTTGAAGGAAAAAATTAGAAAAATTGAGGAGGAGAAGATGATATTGGAGTTGCATGTTGTGAATGTCGTCGATGATCACAAGATCAAGATGGATGCAATGCGCTTGAAGATTAGAAAGATTAGAAAATATGCCATTCATACTAAGGCTTGGTATCATTATGCCGTTGGATCAGTTGTTACATTGGTTACGATTATGATCGCATTTGTTTTCGCATTGAAATGTTTTACATAGTTTCAGTGTATGGTTTAATTAATTTAGATGCTCTGCAGAGCTTTATGTTGTTAGATGAGAACTATGTATGTACTTTGGTTTTAATGTGATGATGAACTTCTATTAATTTGGTCACTTAATTATATAATGCACGCAGATGAACCGGCAATGGATGTACGGTTCAAGACACACCTCCGAGTACATTAAGGGCGTGCATGATTTTCTCGAAGTGGCTAAGGCAAACAAGCAGAATGGTTTTATGTGTTGTCCATGCCCTGTATGTGGGAATACGAAGTCTTACTCTGACCGGAAAATCCTCCACACCCACCTGCTTTACAAGGGTTTCATGCCACACTATAATGTTTGGACGAGGCACGGAGAAATAGGGGTTATGATGGAAGATGGCGAAGAAGAAGAGTACGATGACAACTATGTGCCCCCTGAATACGGTGATGCACCTGAAGATCAAGAGGAACCAGACGATGTGCACGACGATGCTGCAACGGGCAAAGCTGCTGAAGATCAAGAGGAACCAGACGATGTGCCCGATGATGATGATCTCCGCCGGGTCATTGTCGATGCAAGGACACAATGCGAAAGTCAAAAAGAGAAGCTGAAGTTCGATCGCATGCTAGAGGACCACAAAAAAGGGTTGTACCCCAATTGCGAAGATGACAACACAAAGATGGGTACCGTACTGGAATTGCTGCAGTGGAAGGCAGAGAATGCTGTGCCTGACAAAGGATTTGAGAAGCTACTTAAAATATTGAAGAAGAAGCTTCCAAAGGATAACGAATTGCCCGACAGTACATACGCAGCAAAGAAGGTCGTATGCCCTCTAGGATTGGAGGTGCAGAAGATACATGCATGCCCTAATGACTGCATCCTCTACCGCGGTGTGTACAAGGATCTGAACGCATGCCCGGTATGCGGTGCATTACGGTATAAGATCAGACGAGATGACCCTAGTGATGTTGACGGCGAGCCCCCCCAGGAAGAGGGTTCCTGCCAAGGTGATGTGGTATGCTCCTATAATACCACGGTTGAAACGTCTGTTCAGAAACGGAGAGCATGCCAAGTTGATGCGATGGCACAGTGAGGACCGTAAGAAAGACGGGAAGTTGAGAGCACCCGCTGACGGGTCGCAGTGGAGAAAAATCGAGAGAAAGTACTGGGATGAGTTTGCAAGTGAGCCAAGGAACGTATGGTTTGCTTTAAGCGCGGATGGCATTAATCCTTTCGGGGAGCAGAGCAGCAATCACAGCACCTGGCCCGTCACTCTATGTATGTATAACCTTCCTCCTTGGATGTGCATGAAGCGGAAGTTCATTATGATGCCAGTTCTCATCCAAGGCCCTAAGCAACCCGGCAATGACATTGATGTGTACCTAAGGCCATTAGTTGAAGAACTTTTAGAGCTGTGGAATGGAAACGGTGTACGTACGTGGGATGAGCACAAACAGGAGGAATTTAACCTAAAGGCGTTGCTGTTCGTGACCATCAACGATTGGCCCGCTCTCAGTAA
Organism: Triticum dicoccoides; assembly: GCF_002162155.2. NCBI lineage: Eukaryota > Viridiplantae > Streptophyta > Magnoliopsida > Poales > Poaceae > Triticum > Triticum dicoccoides. The sequence goes on along the minus strand of NC_041387.1, from coordinate 88,924,526 downwards.
CCTTTCAGGACAGACAAACAAGGGATACCACGCATGCACGCACTGTTTACTTGACACCGATAGTATATACCTGGCAAGCTGCAGGAAGAATGTGTACCTGGGCCATCGTCGATTTCTTCCGACCAACCATCAATGTCGAAAGAAAGGCAAGCATTTCAAAGGTGAGGCAGATCACCGGAAGAAGCCCGCCATGCGTACTGGTGATCACGTACTTGCTATGGTCAATGATTTACATGTAATCTTTGGAAAGGGTCCCGGCGGACTAGCTGTTCCGAGTGACGCTGGGGGACACACACCCATGTGGAAGAAGAAATCTATATTTTGGGACCTACCCTACTGGAAAGACCTAGAGGTCCGCTCTTCGATCGACGTGATGCACGTGACGAAGAACCTTTGCGTGAACCTGCTAGGCTTCTTGGGCGTGTATGGGAAGACAAAAGATACAACTGAGGCACGGGAGGACCTGCAACGTTTGCACGAAAAAGACGGCATGCCTCCAAAGCAGTATGAAGGTCCTGCCAGCTATGCTCTTACCAAAGAAGAGAAGGAAATCTTCTTTGAATGCCTGCTTAGTATGAAGGTCCCGACTGGCTTCTCGTCGAATATAAAAGGAATAATAAATATGGCAGAGAAAAAGTTTCAGAACCTAAAGTCTCATGACTGCCACGTGATTATGACGCAACTGCTTTCGGTTGCATTGAGGGGGCTTCTACCGGAAAACGTCCGATTAGCCATTGTGAAGCTATGTGCATTCCTCAATGCAATATCTCAGAAGGTGATCGATCCAGAAATCATACCAAGGCTAAGGAGTGATGTGGTGCAATGTCTTGTCAGTTTCGAGCTGGTGTTCCCACCATCCTTCTTCAATATCGTGACGCACGTCCTAGTTCATCTAGTTGACGAGATTGTCATTCTAGGCCCCGTATTTCTACACAATATGTACCCCTTTGAGAGGTTCATGGGAGTCCTAAAGAAATATGTCCGTAACCGCGCTAGGCCAGAAGGAAGCATCTCCATGGGCCATCAAACAGAGGATGTCATCGGGTTTTGTGTTGACTTCATTCCTGGCCTTAAGAAGATAGGTCTCCCTAAATCGCGGTATGAGGGGAGACTGACTGGAAAAGGCACGCTTGAAAGGGACTCAATAATATGCAGGGACGGATATTCTTGGTCTCAAGCACACTACACAGTACTACAGAACTCTACCTTGGTGACCCCGTATGTCGATGAACACAAGAACAGTCTGCGCTCCAAACACCCGGAGTAGTGCGACGACTGGATTACATGTGAACACATCAGGACTTTCAGCAGTTGGTTGGAAGCACGTATCAGAGGTGACAACACTGTTTGTGATGAGCTGTACTTGTTATCCAGGGGACCATCTTTGACTGTATTGATTTGGAAAGGATACGAGATAAATGGGAATACATTTTACACGATTGACCAAGATCAAAAGAGCACCAACCAAAACAGCGGTGTCCGCTTTGATGCAACAACCGAGAGGGGAAATGACACATATTATGGTTACATAGTGGACATATGGGAACTTGACTACGGACATGATTTTAAGGTCCCTTTGTTTAAGTGCAAATGGGTCAATGTGTCAGGAGGCGGGGTACAGGTAGACCCACAGTACGGAATGACAATAGTGGATCAGAAAAATCTTGGGTACACTGACGAACCGTTCGTCCTAGCCAATGATGTGGCACAGGTTATCTATGTGAAGGACATGTCTACCAGACCGAGAAAGAGAAAAGATGAGGAAGCGAATACATCATACGATGAGCCAAAGCGCCACATAGTTCTTTCAGGAAAAAGGGACATCGTGGGAGTGGCGGACAAGACAGACATGTCTGAAGATTATGAAAAGTTTCATGAAATTCCTCCCTTTAAAGTCAAGGCTGACCCCAGCATCCTGATAAACGATGAAGATTATCCATGGTTACGGCGCAATAAGCAAATGACACAAGCGAAGAAAAAGTGAAGACTTTCTCCCGCAACTATTATGATGATACCATGCCAACTTTGTAACTGACGAGTATGATACCATTGTCCGTTTTGTACATGCACATGCTATGTGTGGGTCAATTTATGATACCATGCCAACTTTCAACTTTTTCAGAGTTCATTTGAAATGCTTTAATGTCTTATGGTTCGGCCCTCGTAATAATTAAAAATAGCAACAATAAGTATTTTGTTGTAAGTAGAAACAAAATAAAACAAAAAAAGTGGAAAGTTTATAATTTTCTTAAAACTAAAAGCAAAAAAGAATTAAAAATAAAGCAAAAAACAAAAGAAAATAAATAATGCACAAAACAAAACAAAAAAACTGGAAAAAAATAAAAATAGCAACAATAAGTAAAGAAAACAAAAAAACAAAAAAATGCCCCCACTGGGGCCCCACGGCCTGAATACGACTTGAAACCCTACTATGGGCCAGGATTCAGGCCCGCAGTAGGCCCAGAAGGCCCATCAGGCAAAGCAGTCGCAAGTAGGCCCATAAGCCTGCAGTAGAGAGGAGCTCGAGAGGGGTGCGGCAGTGGGGCTTATAAACCACTGCGCGCCCCTCTCAACTAGCGAGGTGGGACTAAACTTTGGCCCCGATGCGGGCAGCACAAGGGCCTTTGCTCCCGGTTGGTGGCACCAACCGGGACTAAAGGGGGGAATTGGTCCCGGTTGGTGCCACCAACCGGGACTAAAGGCCACAGCTTCCTGCCCTTTGGGCTGCCGAAAAAGAGGCCCTTGGTCCCGGTTGGTAGCACCAACCGGGACTAAAGGGTGCATTAGTCCCGGTTTGTGCCACCAACCGGGACCAATGCTCCTTGTATATAAGTAGCACTTCGTAGTTTTGCAGAGTTCATCGCCACCAGTTGCCCCCCGACGACGCCGAGCACATCGACGCCGCCAGGCTGCCCCGACGCCGCCCGCCGCCCCCGCCGTCGCCGTCGCCGTCG
>NC_041387.1:88893742-88920279 GCF_002162155.2 Triticum dicoccoides | reverse complement strand
ATATATATATATATATATATATATATATATATATATATATATATATATATCCATCTGTACCATGTTTGAATAATAATTGACATGTTGTAAATATTTGCAGAAACTATGGAGCACTCCCGAGACGAAGAAACAGAAGCGATGTTGGGGGACATAATCGCAAATGGATCAAGTGATGATGTTGCGTCATTTCTCCTCGACACCGTTGATCAGCTAGATGAAGAAGAGGGCTATGTTTATGATGGTGCCTTCGACCCATTAATGCCGGTACAAGAGGAGGACTATGTTCATGATGGCTCCGGTGACACAATGGAGGTACAAGACGAAGGAGACCGTGCTGACTGCTCCGGTCACCGAACCGAGTCCGGCCAGGTATATATATATTAGTTAAGCCCGTGCTGACTAGTTAATTGATGCATCCATTGTTTTGGTATATGTACACATATTAATTAATGTCGTCTTTCTTCCTTATAATTTCTAGCCCTCCGGATCGAGCACAACTTCGGTAAGGAGACAAGGCCCAAAGAAAAAGTTGAGCTCGGATGAAAAGTTTGAGATCATAGAAATCGCGCCCGACGGTGAACCGATTGAACCCATCCGGACAAGGAAGGCATTTTCTGCTCAGTGCGGGGTTCTTGTTAGGGACAGGATCTCGATCAGCATCCAGCAATGGTATAAGCCTGCTAAGGATGAAGACGCTGAGGTGTCTTATGTCAATGATATGCAGAAAGAAGATCTTTGGACTGAGCTGAAGGCAAATTTCACCCTACCGCCAGAGGAGGATTCGGAGAAGACAGTTAAAGAGCAATTAATCAAGTCTTGTGCTCTTAAGAAGATGGCAGGCCTAATGAGGAGGTGTAGGAAAGAGCTGAACCAGTTTGTCAAGGAAAAAAGACACCAGAATTCATCGGCAAATATGAGAAGATCAAAGATCACTGGCCCGCATTTGTGGCCCACAAGACATCGGAAAAGAGTAAGAAGATGTCGGAGACAAACAAGAAAAATGCTGCGAAGAAGAAGCTTCACCATCGCATGGGGTCAGGTGGCTACCTCAAAGCCCGGCCTAAGTGGTCCAAGGCTGAGCATGATCTGCTTGAAAAAGGGATCGAACCAGAGACAATGCGCTGGCCAGACTGTTGCCGGACTTGGTTCTTCGGGGCTGGAGGAACCTTGGACCCTGTAACAGGGAAGTGTCAGTGGACGGACGAGCAACTGCAAATACCACTCAAGAACCTTCGACACTATATCGATGCAGCGCAGCGAGGGACGTTCCTTTCAAACAGGGAGAAGGACGAGCTCACAATGGCCCTTGGGAATCCCGAGCACCCTGGACGGACACGAGGCACGCCAGGCTCCATTCCGTGGAAGGTTGGTTTTCCGGACGCAGGGGGTTACAAAACCCATGAGAGGAGGAAGAAACTGGAGCAGGACCAAATGCAGGCGCTGCTTGGAAGGGTAATGGGGCTAGAGGATCGAGAAGAGGAACGAGAAGCAGCAGATCGCAACAAACGACATGCCGAAGCTTCCCCCGAAGCTACCCCGCCATCTCAGCGGAGAAGCAGCGTGGCTTCCACCGAGCTGCTTCAGCCGGAGCATGTCTTGACGGCTCCTGCCAGCTATCCCGTGGATGGTATCACGGAGTCTCAAAATTGCCACATGATGGCGCGATGGATGAATTTGAAGGTCAAGGCGGTTGTTGGCCAAGTTTATCCTAGTGCACCCGGCACAACTTATCAATGCCAGCCGATTTCAAAAGGATATGCTAAGGTGATGGTGGATGAAATAACAGAGGGATTTGAGGACCTCGTGCTTGACCACCCTACCGATGAAGGGGAGACTAGGTTGGGTTCTGCTCTGAAGACTCCATGCCTATGGAAGAAGGAGCTCATCAACCTTCTGAACTGGACGCCTCCGCCTCCTCCTCCAGCTTCGGCGAGTCAGGGCACTCCGCCTCCTCCACCGCCTCCTCCTCCGGCAAGTGACGATCAGGGCATGCGTGGCGGCACTCCGCCTCCTTCTCCGGCGCATGGGGGCACTCCGCCTCCTTCTTCGCCTGCGCCGGCGCTCCCGAGCAGCCAGCAGCATCCTCCTTCTCCGCCTCGCCAGCAAGGGCGGAAGAGACCCGCCGCCACCCCGGCTGCTCCGGCGCGTCGTACTCCTTCTCCTCCGCCTCGTAACCAAGCACGAAAGAAGACAGACGCCGCAGCCGCTCCGTCTGCTCCGGCGTCTAGCAGCACAACCAGAGGCGGGAGCCAATACAAATACGGTCCATCATCTCTCAAGCCTCTAGAGAAGTTACCGTACGAGAGGTCCGAGGAGGAAAACAATACGATTGTGCAGGCCCACGTGAAGGAGTTCTTTGAAGGGGTGAAAGCAAAGAGACATCCACCTCCGGAGGAGAAGGTAGATCCGGTGAAAGCAAAGCGCACTATCGATGCCCCGAGGAAACCACCAAAGTCTCCGCCGAGAACCAACTATGAGCGCATTACTGAACAGACATATCTTCAAGCCCAGCGGTCGGGAACTACTGTCAGTGCTAAAAGGTCAAAACAACGAGCAAAGGGGAAAAAATTGCCCATCTCGGCGAACAAGCACAACAATCGTGCCCCCCGCTCAATGTGTCTAATGCTCCGGGGACGGTGGCCGGTTATGGCAATCTTGACGATTACCTGCCTGACGATGCACTTCCTGATTTCTTGAAGGTGGACGGACACAGATACGAGTACGGAAAGCCTCTCGTCAAAGATGAAAAATCTCTGACAACAATGATGCGAAGATTCCATAATTGGTACATGGAAACCTGCAGAGAGTCTGATGGTAAGAATGCTTTGTATCTGCATATTAAAGAGGAGCACGATCTCGTTGCAAATGATCTGTTGACTGTTCCATTTGAGGAGTTCTTCGAGTTCTTCAATCAAAAGGCCCTCGATAAATTAATGGTGTTTTGCTACTGCCTGTAAGTACTATTTCTGTCATTAAGTCTCTATATATAGCTCGGCTCTTTCATTGCATGCATGTATTTATAATTAATTATCCTCAATATATTATGCAGATTGAAGATCATCGAGTGCAAAAAACAAGAAATTTATGATATTGGGTTCATTAACACAAATATCATAGATGTATTTCTGGTTAAAAAGAACGTCAAAGAGGTCGGGGACAACTTGCTACGATCGTTGATAAAAAATCAAAACAAAGATACCATACTCTTTCCTTACAACGGCCCGTGAGTGTTACTGTCGTGTGCATATTCGGTTTCCCTTATTACTCAAGCGAGGTTATAGTAATGTAATTGATGAGTTATGCATGCGTGCGCAGGTACCACTATATTCTTTTGGAGATTAAGCTTGAGCGTGGACTAGTAACCGTCTTAGACTCGAGACGGAAAGATCCCAAAACATATGCGGACATGACTGAAATGCTCAGCAAGTAAGTTCAATCGATCATAATTATCGCACCATATCGGTAACTTTTTGTTCATTTCCTGATATCTCAAGTAATAATAATTATTTTCTTTGTCTTGCAGGGTTTGGAAACAGTTCACCGCAGAAGCTCCGGGACTGCCGAAGGAGCTGCGATATACATACCCGAAAGTAAGTACTACTGGCTAGCTAGTTGCGCGCATCTCCGGCCCGTTGATTCTATATATAGCTATACTTTCATCAATGCCATTTATAATGCTTCATTATCAGTTTGATTGACCTCTATTTCTCGTAAAGTGCTTGTGGCAGGAGGAAGGGAATGATTTCTGTGGATACTACGTGTGCGAGTTCATCCACACCGCGACTTTGAAAAACAAGCGGGGCTACTCTCAAAGACAATATGAAGTGCGTAAGCAATAATATTCACAATTTCATTTTATTACACCATCATTTCTGTTGAGTTTCATTCATATATATATATTAATTAACCCCCTTCTTCAAATTAGACGTGGCAGATGCGGAATGAACTCCTAGAACCAGATCGCATGAAAGCAATTCAAGAGAAATTGGCGGGATTCTTTCTTGACCACGTCATCAGTAAAACCGGAGAATACCATGTGGAAATTGATTTCAAATGCTAGCTAGGGGTTTGTAATTATAAGAGATCTTATACATATTGTACATGTATGTAGCCAGTAGCGTCGGATATATGATACGAAAACTTGTTGTTCGACCAACCTCTCGAAGAAGGAGAGGTCGATCGATCACTTCTCTCGGTATGCATGACGAACTTCTGTACTGAATGGTTCTCTCGATCACTTATGTATATATAGTACGTAGCGTCCAAGCACGGACATAAGAGAGGACACTTCTCTCTATTAATTAGCTAGCTAACACAATATATGAAACATCTAATTAAATTAACCTCCCAAAACCCCCAACCTCCCCTCCTTTCAAAAAAAACACAAAAACCCCAGCAACTGAAATGCTGACGCGTGGATGCATTTTGGTCCCGGTTGGTGCCACCAACCGGGACCAAAGGCCCCCTGACTGGGGTGGGCGCACAGGGCCACGTGGAGGCGCATTGGTCTCGGTTCTGGATTGAACCGGGACTAATGGGTGGAGGTATTAGTAACGACCCATTAGTCCCGGTTCATGAACCGGGACTAAAGGCCCTTACGAACCAGGACTAATGGGTGGTTTTCTACTAGTGACTGATCTCAGATGTAATATTTCCTTATCTAACTGCCCAAATAATCAACCAGCAAAACAACAATGAACAATGCAGAAACTAGGTTTACTAGATGCAAACCTAATTAAACAACACGAGCACCCTGATCGGAAGCGCGTGGACGATCGTAGACGATCGGCCGAAAATTTAGAAGCACAAGCTTCCAACCTTCTCGCCAAGGAAACACAGAACCAGATCGATTCCTCAACTTGTCTCATGCACAGTCATGGCCGCCGCCGCTGTAATCTAACGTTTCTTCTGATTTTAACTCAATGTAAAAAACCTATCCCTCGATACATAGCCGGATCGCCTTATATTAGTGCACGCTGGCACAAGGCTGCACCAACCTGGACTCCTATTAGGACTTGAAAACTAATTGGACACAAAATCTAGTTAGACACGTACTGATACATGCATGTATCGTATACCAGTGACCAAGAAAAAAACTCTCTCCTATCTTAACTAACTAATTACTATTAAGCTAATATAAAAATCCGGCAACGTTGATCACAAGATTCCAAAATAGTACTACTTTCCTTGTGTTGATCATGTACGACTCAAAAGACTCAAACTGTTCATCAGGCAGCGGATTCAGTTTCATCCCCCGCAACTCACGCACGCGAGCTCCTCGGCCGCTCCCGCGAGCGGCCAGGAGCTAACCCCAGCCGCCGCGAGCGTAACGCCCCTCCGCCCATCCTCCCCTCGCCGCCGCCGGCAAGCGTTGCCGGGCAAAGCCCGCGCGGCGCGGCGGCGGCGGGGTCCCTTTCCTTCTCCTCTGGATGGGGCGGAACGGGACGGCCACTCCAGCGGGTGCTCGCGGGTTGGGCACGGTGCTAGCTCTCGCGCAGCGAGGAGGCGCTGGGGGCGGCGCTTGGAGGCGTGCTGCAGGCGCGCGGCGGCGCGGGGTCGCTCTGCTGGTGCGGATCTGACGCCCAGCGCAGTGCGCTGTGGATCTGTGGCCTGGGCGGGGCTGTGCAAGCGGCTCGGCGGCGGCGCAAGGGGCCGTGCTAAGGCGCGGCAGCAGCGCAAGGGGGTCGTGCAGAGGCACGGCGGCGGGGAGGCCGCGGATCTGGTGGGTTCGCGCGCTTGAGAGGTGCGACGGCTGCTGCATCACAAGGTGGAGCCGGTGGACGTCGACCATGGGGATGGTGTGCTGTGCAGTGCTTCGGATCTGCTCGGATCCGAAGGTGTGATGGAGCTCCGGGCGAAAGTCTAGCCCCGACTTAGGGTCAGTGCCGGCAACGGTGGCGCCATGGTGTCACTCCCCTTCTTGAAGGCGTTGCCGTGGAGCTCCATTTCACGACTCTCCGGGAGAAATCCCTAGCTTCGGTGGTCGAAGCGGGCGTTGACGGCGGCTACGTCGTATCCTTCTTTGAGGCATCGTCTTGGAGAGTCAGCATTTGGCAATTTGCATGGATCTCTTCGTCGACGGGGACAGTGGACGTCGGGGCAGCGGCCCCGGGTGGTTTCTGATTGTGCGTCGAGATGGCGATCTCGGGAACAATGCGAGTGGCAGCTCTATGAGGTGGGGCTCTGGCTTGACATTGGTTGGGTGGCATTCTTGTTCCGCTTGGGCGGTAGGGATGTCGGCTCGGTCGATGCGCCTCAGAGGAGGCGGTCTGACTTTACGTCGGGGCGGCGGCCCCGGATGTGGTGCAACGTTCGTGGTCTGCGAGCGGTTGCCCTGAGCAACGTGGGCTACGGGCAGCTGGGTTGTGCAGCGTTGCTGCTCGAGGGGAGCGGTGGTATGTCGGGGCGGCGGCCCCAGAAGGCGGTGCCGGTTGATTGCGCTGGGCGCGACGGAGCGGTGGATGTCGGGGCGGCGGCCCCGAGAGAATCTCTATGGCGACCAGACTCTTGTGGCAACGATGATGATGGGAGCGATGTCGGCGACGTGACAATGGTTGCGGTAGTCGGCTCTTCTCCGGCGTGTCCACGGTTTTGCCTCGGGTTGCTTGTTGCTGTGGAGTCGAAGCTGCGGCGGCGGGGCCCTGTGGTGTACGATGACTGGCTGTAGGTGCCCGTTCGGCGATCTTCCGTGGCGCCAGCTGTGTCTGGTTTTGTCCTTCTGAGTTCTCCGTCAGAGTCGGAGCTGCGTTGTCTGGCCGCAAGTCGACTTGTCGTCGACTAGGGTGGGCTTTGCCCTATGTGTTTCAGTCTATGGGAGTGGGCTTGGCCTTGTTGTTCCGGTTTTTGCCCGGTTTTCCGTAATTAACTGGGCAATTCTCTTCTGCTTAATTAATAGATGAGGCAATCTTTGCCTCCGTTTCGAAAAAAAAAACTGTTCATTAGGCATTTGCATGGAGTCCTGAACTTCGGCTCAACTTCATCCATTGGTGCAACTTGAACGGGAATTTCTCCAACAAAAGTACATGCGACCTTGTTGCCATGATAGAACTTGCTCACGTGATGAACTGTCTGATTGATGTCATGAATAACAACAAAATTCTTTCTTTTCTGACGCAAAGCAGGCACTATATATTTCTCCTTTCTTCCCTGTTCAGCCTTCAAAATATCTATTGTCATCATAGTAGATACGGTCGCATCATCCTCCCTCCCTTGAAGGGAAACCGTCCTCGGTTTCGGCGTATGCCTTGTAGGTTTTTTCTTAAACACTTTGACGGTTCACTTTATATCTTTTGCATCTTTCGGAAGAATAGCATAGAACTCACATTTATGCATAAAAGTGTACCTGTTTGTTCCCCCATGATGAAGAGCGTTAATATCATGTTGCCACGGACGCTCCAAAATAAGATGACAGACATGTAGTGGCATAACGTCGCATTCTACTTTGTCAACATAGCCATCAACAGAAAAAGGAACCTTCACCCTGTGAGTTTCCTTTACTTTGCCCACATCATTGATCCACTTCATATAATATGGTTTTGGGTGCTCCCATGTTGGCAAAGAAAGAGACTCCACCACATCCTTGCTAATCATGTTGCTAACACTGCCGCCATCAATTATCAGTTTGCACACTTCCCCCTTGATGGTACATGCAGTTTGAAAAATACTTCGTCGTTGTCCTGGTTCAAGAATGACCTTGTCATCTCGCTAGACCTTATGTGCTAGCAAACTCTCCATATCAGGATCATCTTGAGGATAGCATAGTATGGTATCACCATGACCTCCTTCGATTCCATCCTCTAACTTAGGCATATCATCTTCAGATTCTAAAATATATTCTGCATCAACAAGTAGAACCCTTCGTTGGTTGGAACATTCATGCTTCATGTGTCCACGCCCTCCACACTTGTGGCAAATAATATTACGATGATAATATGAAGTCACATTAGATAAAACCTGAGAGACCTCCTTTGGCGCAGCCGCCACTTTGCTCTGTTTAATGCTTCCCGACTTATAAGAAGGAGTCGGTTTAGCACTAAACCCGCCATCAATAGGAGAATAACCACGTCGCCCACTGTTGTAAGTTGGACGAGTCTCTGAAGCTTGCTTCTCCAATACCCAATGTTCAGCACGCTCCGCTTGATGAAGCAACTCATGAATATCATTATATTGCATTAAATCAACATGGTCGCGAATCTTTTCTTCTAACCCCTCAAAGAAACGTACCATGGTCGCCTCCGCAGACTCACGCACAACCGTACGGATCATCAAAACTTGCTCTCTTTGTAGTACTCATCAACTAATTTTGTACCTTGCACTAGACGACGCAGTCTACTATGAAGCTGGCAAGCGTAATAAGCAGGCACAAAACATTCCCTCATGATTCGCTTCATGTCAGTCCATGCCACTGGTCGCTCGTGAGTACGGTTCTTATTATCCCACCATACAAGAGCATATTCTGTAAATTCCATTGATGCAACACGAACCTTCTTCTCTTCAGAGTAGTTGTGACCATCAAAAATGTGATTTACGCGCATCTCCCACTCCAAATATTTCTCTGGGTCAGCACAACATCCCGAGAATTCAGGTATGGTTATCTTGATTCGACCCAAACCATCATCCTCGTGGGCACCATTGCCGCCATATTCATGGCGCTGCCCAGCATGGCGGTGAGCCCTAGCATCATGCCATGGTCGGTGAGGTAAGCCTCCACGGGCATCGGAATCCTCTGAAAAATCACCATCATCGCTATTGTCGCGGTCACGACGTCGTCGTGGTGAGCGGGACTGTCAGGGTGCCACATCTCTCGCCTGAAGGCGCTGAACTACTGCGGTGAGCCGATTAAGACTCGCAGTCACCACCTGTAGACTATCAGTGCGCTGTCGGTCGCTGGCAGTCAAACGCTTGTTCAACCTGTCCTCGACGCCAACAATATTTGCAGACAACTCCTCAACCCTTGTCCCAAGCTTCTTGTTCGCTCCCTTAATCGACATCAGATGGATACGTAAATCATCACTTATATTTAGATCCTCCGGAAGTTCACCGCCCTCCTCATGATCAGATTTCTCATGCTGCGAGTTCACCATCTTTCAAACAATTGAATCAAATAGCCAAGAAAAAAAATTGTACCGTGATCAACCTTGCTTTGAATACCACTTGATGCAAACGTCGACAGAAACTCGATGACGCAAATAATTTTCCCCAATCTTTCACGGTACACTGATCTCAGATGTAATATTTCCTTATCTAACTGCCCAAATAATCAACCAGCAAAACAAGAATGAACAATGTAGAAACTAGGTTTACTAGATGCAAACCTAATTAAACAACACGAGCACCCTGATCGGAAGCGCGTGGACGATCGTAGACGATCGGCCGAAAAATTTAGAAGCACAAGCTTCCAACCTTCTCGCCAAGGAAACACAGAACCAGATCGATTCCTCAACTTGTCTCACGCACAGTCATGGCCGCCGCCGCCGTAATCTGGTGTTTCTTCTGATTTAACTCAATGTAAAAAACATATCCCTTGATACACAGCCGGATCGCCTTATATGTAGTGCACGCAGGCACAAGGCCGCACCAACTTGGACTCCTATTAGGACTTGAAAACTAATTGGACACAAAATCTAGTTAGACACGTACTGATATATGCACGTATCGTATACTAGTGACCAGGGAAAAAAACTCTCTCCTATCTTAACTAACTAATTACTATTAAGCTAATATAAAAATCCGGCAACGTTGATCACAAGATTCCAAAATAGTACTACTTTCCTTGTGTTGATCACGTACGACTCAAAGGACTCAAACTGTTCATTAGGCTTTTGCATGGAGTTCTGAACTTCGGCTCAACTTCATCCATTGGTGCAACTTGAACGGGAATTTTTCCAACAAAAGTACATGCGACCTTGTTGCCATGATAGAACTTGCTCACGTGATGAATTGTCTGATTGATGTCATGAATAACAACAAATTTCTTTCTTTTCTGACGCAAAGCAGGCACTATATATTTCTCCTTTCTTCCCTGTTCAGCCTTTAAAATATCCGTTGTCATTGTAGTAGATACGGTCGCATCAATAGGGAAGATAGATTTTGCAATAGGCATAAGTATTTAGAAACTATGTGGTTGTAAGAAAGGCTAGATGTGAGTGCTGAAAATTTAAAATTTCTTTACCATACTTGTGAACTTTGCAATGAACATGGTCATTTAAATCTCCGATGCAAATTGTTTCATGATCGAATCGTGTCCAAAAATTATGATGACTTGATTTCCTTTGCGCATCATAATGAACTTAGTTTGCTTTTGGGTTATGAAGAAATGAAACGTTTAACTAAGCATATTCCAGAATATAACCTTAAGAAATTCCTTGATATTGATCTAGAAGAAATTTATATGTATTGTGCGGTGAATTGCATTGAAAATCCTTATATTGTCAACTACATAAAGAAAAGAAAGCAAATAGAAGATGAAGAGAATACTTATGAAAGGGAAGAGACTTCCCAATATCCTCCTATTATTTCTTATGATGAATCAGGTAACGAGGAGGAGCTCTCTATTCAACCAATCTCATTAATAAGGAGCTCAAAAAAGAGGGTTAAACCCACGCATGATGTGAAGAAGAAAAATAAAAGACGGGGAAGCAAAGGTAAAAAGGTATCCCTCCCAAATGATGTTGCTCCTACTACTCATTGTGATGATGATAATTTCTATACTATTGGTGCTATCCATACTATTAATGATGAGAGTGATTATGCTTATGATATGAAAAGTCCCAAGTTTGGGGAGCTATGTTTGATGAGAATGACATGTTTGAGAATATATTTGCTGCAATTAATGTTTGTCCCAAGCTTAGGGATGGTACGTTTAATGAAGATGATATTTTTAGCCTCCCAAGTTTTCATGAGCAAATTTATTATGATGATAGCATGCCTCCGATTTATGATGGTTATATTGATGAAAGTGGGTTTGGAAGAGTATTAACTTTAGGAAGTAATGATCCCACTATTTTGGAGGATGTTGAATCTTATAATATTTATGAAAGTGGATTTGGAGAGGTCATGACTTTATTTAGTGATGAATCCACTATTTTGGAAGAGGTTTCAATTCATTATGATGAGAACAAAGTTGCTACTTATGATGATTATTGTGATGATACTTATGCTATAAAGTAGTGATGATTATATTTATAAAACTTGTCATGATTATGATTACCCTTTTTCTGAACATTACTCTTTTAATATGGAAACAATTTATAGTATTTGAGTCTCTTATGATACTCCCACTATTCCGAATGAGAAGAATTTTGCTTATGTGGAGAGTAATAAAAATTCTATGCTTGTAGATCATGAAAAGAATGCTTTACGTGATGGTTATATTATTGAATTCATTCATAAAGCTACTGAAAATTATTATGAGGGAGGAACATATGCTTGTAGGAATTGCAATAATATCAAGTTTCCTCTCTATGTGCTTAAAATCTCGAAGTTATGCTTGTTTTGCCTTCCTATGCTAGTTGATTATTGTTCCCATAAGTTGTTTGCTCACATAATCCCTATGCATAGGAAGTGGGTTAGGCTTAAATGTGCTAGTCATATGCTTCATGATGCTCCCGTTATGTTTCAATTCTTATCTTTTATGCGAGCATCTTTGTCATCATCATGCCTAGCTAAAAGGCATTAAAGAAAAGCGCTTGTTGGGAGACAACCCAATATTTACCTTTACTGTTTTTGTGTGTCCACATTATTATGCTACTGTAGTAATCATGTTTTATAACTTTTGTTTCAATAAAGTGCCAAGTAAGACTTTTATGATAGCTTACGGTGATAGTTGTGTTGATCCTGCTGAAAATCAGAAACTTTTTCACCCAGTAATTAGTTTTGATAATTCATGGAAACGTGCTTTTGATCTGATTCTTTTTTCTATGGATTTTTAAACAAATTTCTCAGGTTTTCCTAATTTGGTAGGATTTTTGGAGTTACAGAAGTATTCGAATGATACAGATTACTACAGAATGTTCTGTTTTTGACAGATTCTGTTTTCTATGTGTTGTTTGCTTATTTTGATGAATCTATGAGTAGTATCAGAGGGTATGAACCATAGAGAAGTTGGAATACAGTAGATATTACACCAATATGAATTTAGAATGAGTTCAAAACAGTACCTAAGTGGTGATTTAGTTTCTTATACTAACGGAGCTTATGAGTTTTCTGTTGAGTTTTTTGTTGTGAAGTTTTCAAGTTTTGGGTAAAGATTCGACGGACTATGGAATAAGGAGTGGTAAGAGCCCAAGCTTGGGGATGCCCAAGTCACCCCAAGGTAATATTCAAGGACAACCAAGAGCCTAAGCTTGGGGATGCCCTGGAAGGCATCCCCTCTTCCGTCTTCATTCATCGATAACTTTACTTGGAGCTATATTTTTATTTACCACATGATATGTGTTTTGCTTGGAGCGTCATTTTCTTTTGTTAGTATTTTCTTGTTGTTATTTAGAATAATGTTTTGCATCTTTATTTTCAATAAAAATGTCAAGGATAGCCTTTACCATTCTTATTTTGCATGTATACATGTTGCTGTTTAAAAACAGAAAGTTTATCGATATTGCGAAAATTCTCTAGAAAAGTCAGAATATGATAAATTGGGGATGGCCTGGAAGGCATCCACTATTTCGTCTTCGTCTATTGGTAACTTTACTCGGAGCTATATTTTTATTCACCACATGATATGTGTTTTGCTTGGTGCGTCATTTTGTTTTATTTTGTTTTGCTTGCTGTTTGAATAAAATACCAAGATCTGAAATTATTAAATGTTAGAGAGTCTTCACATAGTTGCACAATTATTAGAATACTCTATGTGCTTCACTTATATCTTTTGGGCTAGATAATTTTTCTCTAGTGCTTCACTTATATCTTTTTAGAGCACGGCGGTGGCTTAATTTTGTAGAAATTATTGATCTCTCATGCTTCACTTATATTATTTTGAGAGTCTTTTAGAACAGCATGGTATTTTCTATGGTTATAAAATTGGTCCTAGAATGATGAGAATCCAAGTTGGGTATAATAAAAACTATCATAGAAAGTGCATTAAACATTATGATCAATTTGATGCTTGATAATTGTTTTGAGATATAAAGGTGGTAATGTTAGAGTCATGCTAGTTGGGTAATTATGAAATTGAGAAATACTTGTGTTAAGGTTGGCAAGTCCCGTAGCATGCACATATGGTAAAAGTTGTGTGACAAATTTGTTGCATGGGGTTCTCTTTTAATTGTCTTCCTTATGTGTGGAGGTCGGGATCACGCGATGGTTAACTCCTACCAACCATTTCCCTAGGAGCATGCGTAGTAGTACTTTGCTTTGAGGGCAAGCAAACTTTTGCAATAAGTTAATGAGTTCTTTATGACTAATGTGAGTCCATGGATTATACGCACTCTCACCCTTCCACCATTGCTAGCCTCTATTATGCCGCGCAACTTTCGCCGGTATCATGCACCCACCATTACCTTCCTCAAAACAGCCACCATACCTACCTATTATGGCATTTCCATAGCCATTCCGAGATATATTGCCATGCAACTTTCCATCGTTCCGTTTATTATGACACGCCCCATCATTGTCATATTGCTCTTTGCATGATCATGTAGTTGACATTGTATTTGTGGCAAGGCCACCTCCATAATTTTTCATACATGTCACTCTTGGTTCATTGCATATCCCGGTACACCGCCGGAGGCATACACGTAGAGTCATATTTTGTTCTAAGTATTGAGTTGTAATTCTTGAGTTGTAAATCAATAAAAGTGTGATGATATTCATTATTAGAGCATTGTCCCAAGTGAGGAAAGGATGATGAAGACTATGATTCCCCCACAAGTCGGGATGAGACTTCGGACTTTATAAAAATAAAAGAGGCCAAAGAAGCCCAAAAAAAGAGGCCAAAGAAGCCCACCAAAATAAAAAAAATAAAAAAGAAGAAGAAAGAAAAAAATGAGAGAAAAGAGAGAAGGGACAATGCTACTATCTTTTTTCCACACTTGTGCTTCAAAGTAGCACCATGATCTTCATGATAGAGAGTCTCCTATGTTGTCACTTTCATATACTAGTGGGAATATTTCATTATAGACTTGGCTTGTATATTCCAATGACGAGCTTCCTCAAAATGCCCTACGTCTTAATGAGTAAGCAAGTTGGATGCACACCCACTTAGTTTCTTTTGTTGAGCTTTCATATATTTATAGCTCTAGTGCATCGGTTGCATGGCAATCCCTACTCACTCACAATGATATCTATTAATGGGCATCTCCATAGCCCATTGATACGCCTAGTTGATGTGAGACTATCTTCTCCCTTTTTGTCTTCACAACCACCACCCTATTCCACATATAGTGCTATGTCCATGGCTTGCGCTCATGTATTGCGTAAGAGTTGAAAAAGTATGAACCAATTGCTTGGCTGAAACCGGGGTTGTGCATGATGGTAGTATTTTGTGTGATGAAAATGAAGCATGGCCTAACTATATGATTTTGTAGGGATGAACTTTCTTTGGCTATGCTATTTTGATAAGACATGATTACTTGTTAGTAAGCTTGAAGTATTACTATTTTTATGTTTTATGAACTTTTATCTTGAATCATTTGGATCTGAACATTCATGCCACAATAAAAAAAATTACATTGAGAATTATGCTAGGTAGCATTCCACATCAAAAAATTTGTTTTTACTCCCTCCGTTCCTCAATATAAGGTGTATTATTTTTCCAAAAAGTCAAACTTCTCTAAGTTTGACCAAGTTTATAGACAAAAATATCAATATCTAGAATACCAAATCATTATCACTAGATTCATCATGAACTATATTTTTACATTTTATATATTTAGTATTATAAATCTTTATATATTTTACTGTAAAGTTGGTCAAACATAGACAACAGTTGACTTTTTGAAAACTAATACACCTTATATTTAGGAACGGAGGGAGTATCATTTACCTACTCGAGGACGAGCATGAATTAAGCTTGGGGATGTTTGATACGTCTCCAACGTATCTATAATTTTTTATTGTTCCATGCTATTATATTACCTGTTTTGGATGTTTACGGGCTTTACTCTACACTTTTATATTATTTTTGGGACTAACCTATTAACCGGAGGCCCAACCCAAATTGTTGTTTTCTTGCCTATTTCAGTGTTTCGAAGAAAAGCAATATCAAACGGAGTCCAAACGGAATGAAACCTTCAGGAGAGTTATTTTTGGAACGGAAGCAATCCAAGAGACTTGGAGTAGACGTCAGGGAAGCAACGAGGAAGCCACGAGGCAGGGAGGCGCGCCCTACCCCCTGGGCATGTTCCCCACACTCGTGGGCCCCTCGTGGCTCCCTTGACCAACTTCTTTCGCCTATATATGTCCATATACCCTAAAAACATCGGGGAGCACAATAGATCGGGAGTTCCGCCGCCGCAAGCCTCTGTAGCCACCAAAACCCTCTCGGGAGCCCGTTCCGGCACCCTGCTGGAGGGGAAATCCATCACCGGTGGCCATCTTCATCATTCCGGCGCTCTCCATGACGTGGAGGGAGTAGTTGATAACCCACAAGTGTAGGGGATCGCAATAGCTTTCGAGGGTGAAGTACAACCCAAATTTATTGATTCGACACAAGGGGAGCCAAAGAATATTCTTGAGTATTAGCAGTTGAGTTGTCAATTCAACCACACCTGGATAACTTAGTATCTGCGGCAAAGTGTTTAGTGGAAAAAGTGGTATGATAGTAATGGTAACAGTAGCAACAGTAAAGATAAATGTTTTTGGGTTTTGTAGTAGTTATAACAGTAGCAACGGAAAACTAAATAAGCGAAGAACAATATGTGAAAAGCTCGTAGGCAATGGATCAGTGATGGATAATTATGCTGGATGCGATTCCTCATCCAATAGTTATAACATAGGGTGATATAGAACTAGCTCCAATTCATAAATGTAATGTAGGCATGTATTCCGTAAATAGCCATACGTGCTTATGGAAAAGAACTTGCATGACATATTTTGTCCTACCCTCCCGTGGCAGCAGGGTCCTAGTGGAAACTAAGGGATATTAAGGCCTCCTTTTAATAGAGAACCGGAACAAAGCATTAGCACATAGTGAATACATGAACTCCTCAAACTACGGTCATCACCGAGAAGTATCCCGATTATTGTCACTTCGGGGTTGTCGGATCATAACACATAATAGGTGACTATAGACTTGCAAGATAGGATCAAGAACACACATATATTCATGAAAACATAATAGGTTCAGATATGAAATCATGGCACTCGGGCCCTAGTGACAAGCATTAAGCATAGCAAAGTCATAGCAACATCAATCTCAGAACATAGTGGATACTAGGGATCAAACCCTAACAAAACTAACTTGATTACATGGTAAATCTCATCCAACTCATCACCGTCCAGTAAGCCTACAATGGAATTACTCACGCACGGCAGTGAGCATCATGAAATTGGTGATGGAGGATGGTTGATGATGACGACGGCAACAAATCCCCCTCTCCGGAGCCCCGAACGGACTCCAGATCAGCCCTCCCGAGAGAGATTAGGGCTTGGCGGCGGTTCCGTGTCATGAAACGTGATGAAACTTTCTCCTCGATTTTTTTCTCCCCGAGACGGTATATATGGAGTTGGAGTTGAGGTCGGGGGAGGTCCAGGGGGCCCACGAGATAGGAGGGCGCGCCCTGGGGGGGGCCTGTCTCATGGACAGCCCGTGGCCGCCCTGGCCTTGATTCTTTCGCCAAAAATTCTAATTAATTCTAAAAAGTGCCTTCGTGGATTTCCAGGACATTTCGAGAACTTTTCTTTTCTACACATAAAACAACATCATGGCAGTTCTGCTGAAAACAGCATCAGTCCGGGTTAGTTTCATTCAAATCATGCAAGTTAGAGTCCAAAACAAGGGCAAAAGTGTTTGGAAAAGTAGATACGTTGGAGACGTATCAACTCCCCCAAGCTTAAACCTTTGCTTGTCCTCAAGCAATTCAGTTGATAAACTGAAAGTGATAAAGAAAAACTTTTACAAACTCGGTTTGCTCTTGTTGTTGTAAACATGAAAAGCCAGCATTCACGTTTCAGCAAATATTACGAACTAACCATACTCACAATAACACGTAGGTCTCACAATTACTCATTCAATAGCATAATCAGCTAGCGAGTCATAATAATAAAACTCGGATGACAACACTTTCTCAAAATAATCATAACATGATATAACAAAATGGTATCTCGCTAGCCCTTTATGAGACCGCAAAACATAAATGCAGAGCACCTTTAAAGATCAAGGACTGACTAAACATTGTAATTCATGGTAAAAGAGATCCAGTCAAGTCATACCCAATATAAACCAATAATAATGAATGCAAATGACAGTGTGCTCTCCAGCGGGTGCTTTTAATAAGAAGGATGATGACGCAACATAAAAAGTAAATAGATAGCCCCTTCGCAGAGGGAAGCAGGGATTTGTAGAGGTGCCAGAGCTCGATTTTAAAATAGAGATTGAATAAAATTTTGAGCGGCATACTTTCGCTGTCAACGCAACAACTATGAGATGGTTGTATCTTTCATACTACATGCATTATAGGCAGTTCCCAAACAGAATGGTAAAGGTTTATACTCCCCCAACCACCAACAAGCATCAATCGATGGCTTGCTCGAAACAACGAGTGCCTCCAACATACAACAACCCTGGGGGAGTTTTGTTTAATTATTTTGATTTGCTTTGATCTTTTTGGATCATGGGACTGGGCATCCCGGTTACCGACCCTTTATCATGAATGAGGAGCGGAGTCCACTCCTCGTGAGAATAACCCACCTAGCATGAAAGATATAGGTATCCCTAGTTGTAACATGAGCTGCTCGAGCATACAAAACATAATTTCATTTGAAGGTTTGGAGTTTGGCACATACAAATTTACTTGGAACGGCAGGTAGATACCGCAAATAGGAAGGTATAGTGGACTCATATGGAACAACTTTGGGGTTTAATGAGTTTGGATGCACAAGCAGTATTCCCGCTTAGTACAGGTGAAGGCTAGTAAAAGACTGGGAAGCGACCAACTGAGAGAGCGACAACAGTCGTAAGCATGCATTAAAATTAATTCACACCGAGTACAAGCATGAGTAGGATATAATACACCATGAACATAAATATCATGAAGGCTATGTTGATTTGATTCAACTGCATGCGTGAACATGTGCCAAGTCGAGTCACTTAATACATTCAAAGGAGGATACCATCCCATCATACCGCATCATAATCATTCTAATAGCATGTTGGCACGCAAGGTAAACCATTATAACTCATAGCTAATCAAGCATGGCACAAGCAACTATAATCTCTAAATGTCATTGCAAATATATTTACTTCATAATAGCTGACTCAAGAATGATGAATCATCATATTTACAAAAACAAGAGAGGTCAAGTTCATACCAGCTTTTCTCATCCCAATAAGTCCATCATATATCGTCATTGTTGCATTTCACTTGCATGACCGAACGATGTGTATAATAATAAGAGTGCATGTGCATTGGACTAAGCTGGAATCTGCAAGCATTCAACTCGAGAGAGGAGACAAGTAATATGGGCTCTAAATTAAATAGACAATCATGCATATAAGAGCCACTAAGCATTTTCAATATGGTCTTCTCGACCCCCAAAGGAAAGAAAAGAAAATAAAACTATTTACACGGGAAAGCTCCCAACAAGTAAGAAGAAGAACTAGAAATCTTTTTGGGTTTTCATTTTAATCCTACTACAAGCAAGGAAATTAAACTAACTAATTTTTTTGGTTTTTCTCAAGGTTTATCAAACACACAAGAAGAAAACTAGAAAAAGAAATTTAAACTAGCATGGATAATACAATGAAAGAGTATGAGCACCGACGACTAGTGTGTGAACATGAATGTAAAGTCGGTGAGAAATATGTACTCCCCCAAGCTTAGGCTTTTGGCCTAAGTTGGTTTAATAGCAAGGACCGCCGCTACTCTCTCCGGTGTAAGGAGGGGTATAATCAGGATAATATTGGCTGGTCATCTCCGGATCCCACTGGACAGATGATGCGTGATAAGGGTCCAGTCCAGGTTCCGGTTCAGGTTCAAGTTCTGGAGTAAAAGCCTGAGCTCGATGATTGTTCACCGCCTCCGGTGTAACGAGAAATTTTTCTGCAAGCAAATCAAACAACAGAGGCACGGGAAAAATAATAATCTCAAAGTGTTTCTTATTGAATCTAAGTTTATACAAGAGCATCCTATCTTCGTTGTCAACAATAAACTTATGTGCTACCATGCTCTTATAATCTAGAATGTGAGGAGGCAATATTGTCTCCTTTTCCTCATGGTGCCTAATGGGTATCTGAAAATGTCTAGCAAGACGTGCAGCATAGATACCTCCAAATATGGGGCCTTTTGTATGATTCAGGGCTAGTCGTTTAGCAATGACGGCACCCATATTAAAACTATTGTCTCCAAGCAAAGCATGTTGAATCATGATAATATCTGGAACACTCAAGTTTCCACTATTCCCACGACCAATCAAACATCTACTAGCGAATATGGCAAAGTAGTGTAAAACAAGAAAGTGTATGCTAGAGACTTTCGCTTCGGAACCCTTCTTTGGCTCCTCTACAGCGATAATATCAACAAAGCCAGCCACATCTTCACGATGGGATTCCTCTAATTCTCCCTCATAAGGTATCCTACATACCGCGCAAAAATGACGTAAAGACATTTCTTTGAACTCGTCATATAAATGAAATGATACTGCATGCGGTAACTTCTTAGGATAATAATAAAAGTTTTGTACGAAAGTATTGGTAAGTAAGAGATACTGATTGATTCGGTCGTTCATGAAACCGGTGAGGCATGCAGTCCCGATTAAAGCATAAAAGTCTTCATGAATTCCGGCTTCCTTCAAGAAATCCTCACATGGCCATTCACATGACCGTACTTCCGCCAAGCGAGGAAGATTATACTTGGGTTCTTCCTTCTCTTTGTCTTGTTTTTCCTTAGAGCTTTGGCTAGAAGAGCCTTTAAAGAACCTACTTAACATTTTCTGAAAAATTCTGAAATTTTAGTAACTTCAAAAATAAAAGTAGATAAAACTAAACAGGATTGATAGCAACTACTCCTACAAGTGCCTAGAGCCTATATCATGCATTGGAATTGCTTGGGACCTCAAAAATTTAACATGCAAGCTCAAGAACATGGTCACCTATGCAGTAAGAATTTGCAATGAATAAAGCACTAGAACAAAAACTAATTGGACCAACGGAGGAGTCACATACCAAGCAACAATCTCCCAAAGCAGTTTTGCGAATGGAGCTTTGAGCTAAGAGATCAAAAATCGCAGCAAAACGAGCTAGAACTTGGGCTTGAGCTGGATGGGGATTTTTTTGGGTAGAAGATGAAGTGTGTGGGTGCTGGCATAAGTGGAGGGGAGCCACCAGGGGCCCACGAGACAGGGGGCGCGCCCTCCTCTCTCGTGGCCTGGTGCTTGGCCCTCCTGTAGTGTTTTCGGTGCCTAAAATCCTCAAATATTTCAGAAAAAATCATACTAAATTTGCAGGGCATTTGGAGCACTTTTATTTTCGGACTATTTTTTAATGCACAGATAAATCAGAAAACAGACAGACAAAACTATTTTTGCTTTATTTATTCTAAATAACAAAAAGTAAAAAGAGGGTGCAGAAGGTTGTGCCTTCTAGTTTCATCCATCTCGTGATCATCGAAATGAATCCACTAACAAGGTTGATCAAGTCTTGTTAACAAACTCATTCCGAATAACACGGAACCGGAGAAATTTCGAATGACACTAAGTTACCTCAACGGGGATATGAAAATCCCCAACAATAAGAATATCATACTTTTTCTTGACAGTAGGGAGAGGAAATTCAAAACCTCCAAAAATGATAGTTGGAACTTTTTCAATAGAATTGATACTATGAACTTGAGATTGTTTCCTCGGAAAGTGTACCGTATGCTCATTACCATTAACATGAAAAGTGACATTGCCTTTGTTGCAATCAATAACAGCCCCTGCAGTATTAAGAAAAGGTCTACCAAGGATAATATACATACTATCGTCCTCGGGAATATCAAGAATAACAAAGTCCGTTAAGATAGTGACATTTGCAACCACAACAGGCACATCCTCACAAATACCGACAGGTATAGCAGTTGATTTATCAGCCATTTGCAAGGATATTTCAGTAGGTGTCAACTTATTCAATTCAAGTCTATGATATAAAGAGAGAGGCATAACACTAACACCGGGTCCAAGATCACATAAAGCGGTTCTGACATAATTTCTTTTAATGGAGCATGGTATAGTTGGAACACCCGGATCTCCAAGTTTCTTTGGTATTCCACCCTTAAAAGTGTAATTAGCAAGCATGGTGGAAATTTCAGCTTCCTGTATCTTTCTTTTATTTTTGATGATATCCTTCATATACTTAGCATAAGGATTTACTTTAAGCATATTAGTTAAGAGCATACGTAAGAAAATAGGTCTAATCATTTTAGCAAAGTGCTCAAAATCCTCATCATCCTTTGACTTGGATGGTTTAGGAGGAAAGGGCATGGGTTTCTGAACCCATGGTTCTCTTTCTTTACCGTGCTTCCTAGCAACAAAATCTCTCTTATCATAACGTTGATTCTTTGATTGTGGGTTATCAAGATCAACAGCAGGTTCAATCTCTTCATCATTGTTATTACTAGGTTGAGCATCTACATGAACATCATTATTAGCATTATCATTAGGTTCATGTTCATCTCCAGATTGTGTTTCAGCATCAGAGATAGAAGTATCATTGGGATTCTCAAGTGTTTCTACATTAGGTTCACTAGAAGTTTGCAAAGTCCTATCATTCTTCTTTTTCTTCTTCTTAGAAGAACTAGGAACATCTAGATTATTATTTTGAGAATCTTGTTCAATTCTTTTAGGGTGGCCTTCAGGATACAAAGGTTCCTGAGTCATTCTACCAGTTCTAGTAGCCACTCTAACAGCAAAGTCATTTTTATTATTCAACTCATTAAGCAAATCATTTTGAGCTTTGAGTACTTGCTCAGCTTGAGTAGCAACCATAGAAGCATATTTGCTAATGCGGTGAAGTTCATATTTAACTCTAGTCAGATTATCACCTACACGTCCTATCTCGAAAGCATTATTCTTTAACTCTCTACCAACATAAGCATTAAAACTTTCTTGTCTAGCCACAAAGTAATCAAATTCATCTAAGCATGGGCTATGAAATTTAGTAGAGGGTACTTCAACTTTATCATATCTATAGAGAGAATTTACCTTTACTACCTGTGTCGGGTTATCAAGACAATGTGGTTCTTCATGTGGTAAATTAAGACCATGTATTTCTTCAATAGGTGGTAAATTCTTAGCATCTTCACCTTTAAGACCTTTTTCTTTCATTGACTTCTTTGCCTCTTGCATATCTTCACGACTGAGAAATAAAACACCTCTCTTCTTCGGAGTGGGTTTAGGAATAGGCTCAGGAGTTGGCTCAATTGGTTCAGGAGTTACTTCAGGAACTGGCTCGGGAAGAGTCCAATTATTTTCATTAGTCAACATATTATTCAATAATATTTCAGCTTCGTCGACTGTTCTTTCCCTGAAAACACAACCAGCACAACTATAGAAGTAGTCCTTGGAAGCATCGGTTAGTCCATTATAAAAGATATCAAGTATTTCATTTTTCTTAAGAGGATGATCAGGCAAAGCATTGAGTAACCAGAGAAGCCTCCCCAAAGCTTGTGGGAGACTCTCTTCTTTGATTTGCACAAAATTATATATTTCCCGCAAGGCAGCTTGTTTTTTATGAGCAGGGAAATATTTAGCAGAGAAGTAATAAATCATATCCTGGGGACTACGCACACAACCAGGAGCAAGAGAATTATACCAAGTCTTAGCATCACCCTTTAATGAGAACGGAAATATCTTAAGGATATATAAATAGCGAGACTTCTCATCATGAGTAAACATGGTGGCTATATCATTCAACTTGGTAAGATGTGCCACAATAGTTTCAGATTCAAGGCCATAAAAAGGATCAGATTCAACTAAAGTAATAATATCAGGATCAACAGAGAATTCATAATCCTTATCAGTAACACAGATAGGTGAAGTGGCAAAAGTAGGATCGGGTTTCATTCTAGCATTAAGAGACTGCTGCTTCCATTTAGCTAATAATTTCTTAAGATCAGATCTATCATTGCAAGCAAGAATTTCCATAGCAGCTTTTTCATTCATAACATAACCCTTAGGAACAACAGGTAATACATAATCATTGGGGGAACGTTCATCATCACTATCATCAATAATAGGTTCTTCAATATTTTCATTCCCCCTAACTCTAGCAAGTTGTTCATCTAGAAATTCACCTAATGGCAAAGTAGTATCATGCACAGAAGTAGTTTCATCATGCATAGCAGAAGTGGCATCATCAATAACATGCGACATATCAGAATTTATAGCAGTAGAAGGTTTAGGTGTCGCAAGCCTACTAATAACGTAAGGAGAATCTAGTGCAGAGCTAGATGGCGGTTCCTTACCTCCCCTCGTAGTTGAGGGCAAAATCTTGGTCTTAGCGTCTTTCAAGTTCTTCATAATGATCAACAGATATAAATCCCAAGTGACTCAGAGAATAGAGCTATGCTCCCCGACAACGGCGCCAAAAATTAGTCTTGATAACCCACAAGTGTAGGGGATCGCAACAGCTCTCGAGGGTGAAGTACAACCCAAATTTATTGATTCGACACAAGGGGAGCCAAAGAATATTCTTGAGTATTAGCAGTTAAGTTGTCGATTCAACCACACCTAGATAACTTAGTATCTGTGGCAAAGTGTTTAGTAGCAAAAGTGGTATGATAGTAATGGTAACAGTAGCAACAGTAAAGATAAATGTTTTTGGGTTTTTGTAGTAGTTGTAACAGTAGCAACGGAAAAGTAAATAAGCGAAGAACAATATGTGAAAAGCTCGTAGGCAATGGATTAGTGGATAATTATGCCGGATGTGATTCCTCATGCAATAGTTATAACATAGGGTGATATAGAACTAGCTCCAATTCATCAATGTAATGTAGGCATGTATTCCGTAAATAGTCATACGTGCTTATGGAAAAGAACTTGCATGACATCTTTTGTCGTACCCTCCCATGGCAGCGGGGTCCTAGTGAAAACTAAGGGATATTAAGGCCTCCTTTTAATAGAGAACCGGAAGAAAGCATTAACACATAGTGAATACATGAACTCCTCAAACTACGGTCATCACCGAGAAGTATCCCGATTATTATCACTTCGGGGTTGTCGGATCATAACACATAATAGGTGACTATAGACTTGCAAGATAGGATCAAGAACACACATATATTCATGAAAACATAATAGGTTCAGATCTGAAATCATGGCACTCGGGCCCTAGTGACAAGCATTAAGCATAACAAAGTCATAGCAACATCAATCTCAGAACATAGTGGATACTAGGGATCAAACCGTAACAAAACTAACTTGATTACATGGTAAATCTCATCCAACCCATCACCGTCCAGCAAGCCTACGATGGAATTACTCACGCACGGCGGTGAGCATCATGAAATTGGTGATGGAGGATGGTTGATGATGACGACGGCGACGAATCCCCCTCTCCGGAGTCCCGAACGGACTCCAGATCAGCCCTCCCGAGAGAGATTAGGGCTTGGCGGCGGCTCCGTGTCGTGAAACGCGATGAAACTTTCTCCTCGATTTTTTTTCTCCCCGAGACGGTATATATGGAGTTGGAGTTGAGGTCGGAGGAGGTCCAGGGGGCCCACGAGATAGGAGGGGGCGCCCCCTGTCTCGTGGACAGCCCGTGGGCCCCATGGCCTTGATTCTTTCGCCAAAAATTCTTATTAATTCTGAAAAGTGCCTCCGTGGATTTCCAGGACATTTCGAGAACTTTTCTTTTCTACACATAAAACAACGTCCTGGCAGTTCTGCTGAAAACAGTGTCAGTCCGGGTTAGTTTTATTCAAATCATACAAGTTAGAGTCCAAAACAAGGGCAAAAGTGTTTGGAAAAGTAGATACGTTGGAGACGTATCAGTAGTTCACCCTCGGGGCTGAGGGTATGTACCAGTAGCTATGTGTTTGATCTCTCTCTCTCTCTCTCTCGTGTTCTTGAGGTGATACGATCTTGATGTATCGCGAGCTTTGCTATTATAGTTGGTCCTTATGGTGTTTCTCCCCCTCTACTCTCTTGTAATGGATTGAGTTTTCCCTTTGAAGTTATCTTATCGGATTGAGTCTTTAAGGATTTGAGAACACTTGATGTATGTCTTGTCGTGCTTATCTGTGGTGACAATGGGATATTCACGTGATCTACTTGATGTATGTTTTGGTGATCAACTTGCGGGTTCACCTTGTGAACTTATGCATAGGGGTTGGCACACGTTTTCGTCTTGACTCTCCGGTAGAAACTTTGGGGCACTCTTTGAAGTACTTTGTGTTGGATGAATAGATGAATCTGAGATTGTGTGATGCATATCGTATAATCATACCCATGGATACTTGAGGTGGCATTGGATTATCTAGGTGACATTAGGTTTTTGGTTGATTTGTGTCTTAAGGTGTTATTCTAGTACGAACTCTATGATAGATCGAATGGAAAGAATAGCTTCATGTTATTTTACTACGGACTCTTGAATAGATCGATCAGAAAGGATAACTTTGAGGTGGTTTCGTACCCTACAATAATCTCTTTGTTTGTTCTCCGCTATTAGTGACTTTGGAGTGACTCTTTGTTGCATGTTGAGGGATAGTTATATGATCCAAGTATGTTGTTGAGAGAACTTGCACTAGTGAAAGTGTCACATCCCTGGTCCTGTTATGCACTAGGCTAGCTTCATGTGTGCATCATGTTTAAACTTTTGAAACCTGAACTGAGGAATTTTGGAAGCCTCAAAAACTTAAATAAAAGAGGGGCAAAAACCCTAGAAATCTCATTCATTGCTCCAAAATGCTCTTCTTAAATGTTTGATAATTTTTGGTAAGGGTTCTGGTCCCAACCAAAATATTGAACATTTTTAAGGAATTATTTTTGGGACTTTGGATTTAATTCATTAGCTATTTGAATTTGAATTATATTCATATAATTAGAATATAATTTCAAATACCCCTGAAATATTTTATAAGCTTTTGGAAAAGTCCATCTAGCAATATAAAATATTCAGAGGAGTTTTTGGCATTGTTTGAATTATTTTAAAATTCAAAACAGTGGCAAAAAGATTAAATAAAAATAAAACAGAAGAAAAATAAAAAGAGTAAAGCCTACCTGGCCTCACCCGTGCAGCCCACCAGCCGGCCCAGCTCCCCCACCTGGCCAGCCCAGCCCGCCACCGCTACTCCCCCCCCCTATCGTCTTCCTCTGCTAGTAGGCAGAGGCGAGGCGTGGCGCGTGCCCGAGAGCTCCGGCCACCTCCTGCTTACCTGCTCGCCCCTGGAGACACCCGAGGGAGCCAC
>NC_041387.1:88885435-88893330 GCF_002162155.2 Triticum dicoccoides | reverse complement strand
TCCCTCCTCTGCTTCCCTCTCGCGCACACCACCGAGCGGAGCTCGCCGTCATCGTCGCCGTACCCATGGCCACCGGCCACCCCTAGCCTCGCCGATGCACCCAGGAGCTCCGCCTCGACCCCCTCTTCCTCCCCACCAATCCACAGCCCTCCGGAAGCCCTGCATCGCCGCCAACGCGCCGTCTTCAACCTCCGGATCCGACGGCCCCCTCCGGTCAATTTGCGGCCTCAGCACGTCCCCGGCTACACCGAGTTGCTCCCCCTCACCGCTGTGAGCTCCTCTTCGTTCTCCCCCTCTCCCCACCATCGATTGCATCCCCTAGCCGTTGTTTCTGTGATGGCCGAGAGCTCGCCGCCGCCGCCGTGAAGCTCGCCGTTGCTAGCGACCCCCGCTGACCCTGAAGAGCACCTGGACGAGTTCGACACGTCCCGCAGATGCTTCCCAACCGCCTAGCTTGTTCATTTGCAAGCTGCAGCCCCGCGCCGCTCGAACCCGTAGCTCCGGCCGCCGCCGTTCTGGTCGCTGCCGTCGACCCCGGCCTCCCTGTGCCCCGCTGTGTGCGCCCCTAGACGCGCGGGAGCACGGGCTCCCTCCTGGTGCCCTCAGGGTGCCCAACCGCAGCCTGTAGCGCCGCCTCGACCAACTCCGGCGAGTTCCCGCCGCTGCTGTGGTCGCCGGCGTCACCTGCTGACGTGGCGCCGGTTAATTAGTGCTAATAACCCCGCTAAACACCCCCAGAGCCACTGCCATGTGGGCCCCTGCGCTTAATTAGGCTAATATAAGTATTCTGTTAAATTAGTGTTAGTGTCGTGGACCCCACGTGTCAGCTTTGACTCTGGCCCAGTCATCGTTGACCGGTCCCACCTGTCATTCACTCAATCCAGACCTGAGACACTGACGTGTGGACCCCACACGTCAGGTTTGACCTGGACCCTCCCTGTTGACCTGATGACGTCAGGGTGAGGTCATGCTGACGCCATATTCCTTTTTTGGAATTTAGTTTATTTTATAATATTCAGGAAATTCCAGAAAATGCCTAAAACTTCTAAAAATCATAGAAATTCAACCGTAACTCCAAATTAAATAAATTATATATGAAAAATTATCAGAAAAATTCAAGGAATCCATTTGTACCATTTACATGCATGTTAGAACAACTTATAGCTGCTGTTTAGCACAAGTCAATTAAATGGCATTTGAATAATCACATATGGAGTTTGAATTTGAATCTTGTATTCAAACCAACTTCATTTAATCTGTTGCTAGTTGCATTAGCTCAAAACACATTCATATTGCCATGTCATGAGCATGCATCATATTGTGCATTGCATTGATTGTGTTCCTTTCTGTGTTGCCGGTATTCGTCCCCTCTCGATAGACGTGATACCGATGATGTGATCCTTGACACTGATGAAGACTCAATGTTATCTTCAGAAGTGCCAGGCAAGCAAAACCCCCTTGTTCATTCCGATACAATCCCACTCTCTCGCTCCTGCTCTCTTTTACTGCATTAGGACAACATCGATTCATCTGTTACTTGCTGCGGTAGCTGAACCCCCTTTATCCTTTGCATGACCTGTCATTCCACAGTAAATAGATGAAACCCACTAGCATGAGTAGGAGTTGTTTGAGCCCTGTTGTGCCTACTCATTCATATTTGTTTGTCATGCCTGCTACTGCTTAGAGTTGAGTCAGGTCTGATTCATCGGGGATGAATCAGAGGCGTGTGAACATGTCCTATTGTGTGTGAGCTAAGTGTGTGAACACGATTTGGTAAAGGTAGCGGTGAGAGGCCATGTAGGAGTACATGGTGGGTTGTCTCATTGCAGCCGTCCTCAGGAACTGAGTTCTGTGTTTGTGATCCATGATTCAGCTACTACCACGCATTGGGCCCGAAACCAATGGACCCTCTCGGCTTCTTGATCACCCTTGTCCTCTGTCCAGGAGTTGCAAGTAGTTTCTGGTGTTTGTAGTATGCTGGAGGCCGTGCGCAGCGCTGACCGTAGGGGTGGGCTGTGATGCGGTAGGCACGTGGCCGGGTAAACCGGGCGCCCGTTTGGTGTCACGGAACCCTGTACACATCGTTTGGGGCTGTGAGCGAAACTCCGGCCGGATCTCCTCATGGATGGAACCCGAATAGGCGATAAACCTGGACTAGAGACTTGAGTGTTTAGGCAGGGCGTGGCCGACACCCACGTTGGGCTTCCACTTGAAGGTTGCCGAGTACATGTCGTGTAAACGGCGGTAAGTGGTGAGAGCGTGTGTGAAGAAGTACACCCCTGCAGGGTTAATATGATCTATTCGAATAGCCGTGTCCGCGGAAAAGGACTTCTGGGTCGCTTATATCAGTTCATAGACAAGTGAAAGTGGATACTTTAAAATGCGCAAGATAAGCGTGAGTGCTATGGATGGCGTTCTCGTAGGGAGACGGGAGCGGATCCATAGTGGTGTATTGATATGGTGAATATGTGGACTCGTGTGCGCCACCTCAAAAGAGTCGCTTGCAGTCGTAGTTTAGGATAGCCACCGAGTCAAAGCTGGCTTGCTGCAGTTAAACCCCACCATCCCCTTGTTGAAAATGATGCATATGTAGTTAGTTCTGATGTAAGTCTTGCTGGGTACATTTGTACTCACGTTTGCCTATTTTATGTTTTTGCAGAGAGACTTCAGTCTCACTAGTAGTTCCACGTGGACTTCGACGTTTAGCTTGTTACCTCAGCTACGATCTTGTGCCCTCGGCAGGATCTGATAGATAGTCAGGCTTCTCAGCCTTTTTCATTTATAGATGTCTGTACCCAGACATGATAGCTTCCGCTTGTGCTTTGAATTGTATGCTCTGAATGTTGGGTCATGAGACCCCTGTTTGTAAAATCTCGCTCCTCGGAGCCTATTGAATAAATACTTGAGTCGTAGAGTCATTTTGTGATGCCATGTTGTATTGCACATATCGAGCATATTGTGTGTATGTTATTGAAATGCTTGGTATGTGTGGGATCTGACTATCTAGTTGTTTATCTTTAGTAGCCTCTCTTACCGGGAAATGTCTCCTTGTGTTTCCATTGAGCCTTGGTAGCTTGCTACTGCTCCGGAACACTTAGGCTGGCCGGCATGTGTCCTTCTTCGTTCCTGTGTCTGTCCCTTCGGGGAAATGTCACGCGATGAATACCAGAGTCCTGTTAGCCCGCTACAGCCCGGTTCACTGGAGTCCTGCTAGCCCAGTGCTACAGCCTGGATTCACTCGCTGATGACCGACACGTTCGATGTTGGGTCATGGATGCCTGTCCCTGTAAGTCTGTGCCACTTTGGGTTTACGACTAGCCATGTCAGCCCGGACTCCTTATCATATGGATGCTAGCGACACTGTCATATACGTGTGCCAAAAGGCGCAAACGGTCCCGGGCAAAGGTAAGGCGACACCCGTGGAATACCGTGCGTGAGGCCGCAAAGTGATACGAGGTGTTACATGCTAGATCGATGTGGTATTGAGTCGGGGTCCTGACAGCGTTGGTATCAGAGCTTGACTGCCTGTAGGTTACCAAGCCAATCTGGTCGAAGTTGAGTCTAGAAATTCTTTAGTTATATAAGGGAATTGATTGTGGGATGGAACGTAAGGCTCTTTTACTCCTTATACCTCATGCCCTTCTGATCTGAGTCATCTTATCTTTCCTACGGGGTTAAGGAACTAGGTCTTCTCATCTATCTATCAGGATCACGCGTTACTAATCAGTGGACTTATAAGATTGTTGGATTCAAGCCTCAGTTCAGTTCCTACTATCTTCTGTATGTTAACTGTTGATCTCGAAACCTTGATATTGTGCTTCTGAGTGGTTGTGCCACCATTTTTGTGAATGTCTCAAATCTTTCTGAGCATTTACAGCCGTTATGCTGTCCGAGTCATCCCAGGTTTCTAAGTAGTCTGATGCAATTGCAAATCCTTTCTTCCCGTTTCAATGTGCCCATGGGCCAGATTAATCACACTAATTGTTGAGTTGAGGTATTCTATTGCCTTGACTTTTATGTTGGAGTTACTATTATGACCCTAGGTATTTAGGGAGTCACCTAGTAATCTAGCAACGTTTTGTGTTCCCAGTGTGAGATTCTGGCCTTTATTCTCGAAAGCATCCCGTGATGCCACATAGTTAGTAGGTATTCTATTCCTGGGTTCTTGAACCCGAGATTCACCCTACCTACTTTATGTTGATAGTAATTGCTAGTGCCTTTAGGATATTAGTAACCTTTGTGATAGTCCTCAAGGTCCGTGGTATATCCTTCTTCCAAATACCATGAACCACTTACGGCAAAAGTTTGTTGGATCAAAAGATCACAACAGGAGTGCTCTCTATGGGTTCTCCATTCATAATTGTGACTCTGCCAGTTCTACCCTTCTGCATGGGTTATCCAGAAGAAATATGTTGACCTTGGTTCGATATACTAATCTATGCATCCACAACTCAGAAAATTATATGTTCCTTTGAGTTGTTCTCTTTAGTTGTTTCTGGCCCTCGTCTATCAATTGATATCAAGGGTATGCATGCATTCGTTTATCGATGCCTATTACCCCTGTGGTCCGTTAAGCCATTCTGTCCTGAATGACTTGGAGAAACAAACTCCAGTACCTCATCCATATCTAGGATTGGGTCAAAGTAGTTGTATTCCGCGGATCAAATGCCAATCCAGCTTTTGGTTCTGTTCTACCTTGGAGTATTACCCCCCTTATGTCAGAATTGTCATGAGAACTGCACCAACTCTTATGAATTCTTGACGCAGTAATACTTCTGATCATCATTGATAATTTCTCGGTTTCTGTGTTATTGTAACTGGAATGCCGACAAGTGAATCGTGGTGTGTGAAATCAATACTCCTAGCAACCTCGTAGCTTGGTAGTTAAAGGACAATAATTTCATTCTTAGCGTGTTGGTTTTTGAATCATCCTTCTAAGACTGATCGTGCTACCTAGTCCTTATTTTGGTGCACCCTTCGATTGATGAGTTAGGATTTTGTCAAGTCCTCACCCATTTGATCATATCGTCTTGCCCTGAAAAGCAAGATTGATCCCGAGCTTAGTAACATATCGGTGGTTCATGATGTTTCAATTATCTTCTCAGAAGTATTACCAGGTTGTCACCTGACCGCTATGTTGAGTTCGTGATCAAGTTGTTTATTCCTGTAAACCACCCCTTCTCCAAGAATCCGTGTTGGATACCCTGAGCTAGTTGGTTAAGCTAGACAACAACTTGGAGAGTTGGAAGATAAGAGCTTGCCTGACTTAGTTCGTTCCAAAGGGATATTCTTGTGTAGTGTGTGTTGAAGAAAGATGATATCTTCATCGATTGGTCCCTGTGATCAGTTGCTGGACCTATCATTTCATCTAACCTTTGATTGGAGTATGGGCTATCATCCAATCAGACTAGAACCAACGATATTCGTAATGTTGTCTTACTCGTGGTTGATCCCTCGAGCATACACCATTATAACTTTTGGGTCTGACCAATGCTATCACTTGTTCACTTAACTATGGAATTCCTTTTAAAAGGAAACCCAGATGAATTGTTGTTGAGCCCATTGACAACATCCTTATCTCCTCCGTGATTTTGTTGGACATTAAGCTAGTGTTGGAAACTTTGAAAGCATTTTCTTCATGCTAGCTCATGAAGTATTTGTTTGATGAAAGAAGTGACTTCCTCTAGTTCATGTGCATTTGATGCAAGT
The DNA here is from genome assembly GCF_002162155.2 of Triticum dicoccoides. Classification (NCBI taxonomy): domain Eukaryota; kingdom Viridiplantae; phylum Streptophyta; class Magnoliopsida; order Poales; family Poaceae; genus Triticum; species Triticum dicoccoides. Next base: position 88,887,621 of record NC_041387.1, on the reverse strand, counting down.
TGCCGCCGTGGACTCGGGAAAGTCAATGTTGCTTCCTCTGGAATCATCGCAAGTCAGCCATGCACATGTGCGAAGAATTCTGTGGTTTGAAGACTTGCAACCTTCAATCTATATGTATCCCTAGCACACCAAGCCACTGATTGATTTGTTCAAGGAGAAGAAGTTCCTTCTTAAGAGTATACCTTATGCAAGGATTTTGATATCCTCGTTGATGGTTCCCCACCTGAACTCGGTAGTGTTTGATTATAAGACTACCACGTGGTCATGCTTGTCTGGGACAGCGTGTTCACATGTTTGTAGCAGAACCAGCTCATGTTTTGGAGCTTGCTATCGTAGTTCATCTCCCGAGAATCCCGCAACATCATCTCGTCGATTTGTGTTGCAAACTTTCATTTTTCTTCCTAGACTCGATGAGTCTGGAATATCCTGACACCAACCAGATCTGAATCTCAGGTAGATATGATGGTTTGGAACATTTCCCAAGAACTATAATATCGGTCTCTCGATAACCGGTAAAGTGGATGTCGTGGCCAACACACCCAGCCGGAAGACCTATTATTGTAGTATCTTGTTTGAGGAAGTTGGCCACCTCCCCATAAGGATTTCGTAGGAATTACCTCCGTAACTGTTCCTTATGGATTCTATTGCTCCCGAAGTCCGACCTTTTACTTGATGTCTAGTTACCAAACCATTTCAATGATTGGATTACACTAGCACATCAAGGAGAACATTAGAAGCGGAGTGCTAAATGTCTCTCGGTCGATCATCCAGATTTTATCTCCTTGGCCTCGCTAAGGTGAAATCTGAGAAAGTGTTATCTTTCTTTGCATCTACATCCTCCATCATCATTCATCATGGTAGCAAGTTGTGTTGCCGGACCCTTGACACGGATGCTGGTAAAACCTTGATGAATATGGAAATGCTCAAGTTCTTGAGAGCACGCACAAGCGCTAGGTGTTATCATCGGCACTAACTGGGTTTGCTCTCAGTTTCCTCGGCAATGCTATGATCTTTTCAAACAGTGAATTCACTCCCTGTTGTTGGGTTCTTCCCCAGTTACCAGAATCATTCCCAGCATTTGCATTTTATTCCCACCTTGCACCGCCAATGTGCCATTCCACCATGGGTCTTTTCCATTTCCGGTGATAAGCAAAATCATCCATTACGTTGTCTTCAACAAGGTAATCCACATCATCCAAGTTTGAGTATGCCATTCTACCGAACCCCTCTAAATGATCGATTATGATTTGCCTTAAGCTGGTATAAAGAGTCTCTGTGATCTCTATATCAAAGGTAATTCTTTTTGCCACTTAAGATATTTCTACGAGTCACCATTCCTAAGATGTCTCGATGTGGTTTCATGGCAACTCAACTCCTCGCTACGTTGACAATCGTTTACCACCTTTTAAGTGTGGAATTGTTGTCCACCTAGTGAACCTTCGTCATCCGTTTCTTTCCACCCCTCTTGATGTGTATCTCGTGTCTGAACCTGAGAGATGGTTCTATGTCTCATTCCGTGAGTTAATCCTGAGTTGTTCGATCTTCGAGGAGATCGACCCTTCTAGAGTCTCCTTCTTCCCTCCATGTCATGTTGACAGGATTTCTCAGAGCAGGACTTCAAGACAAAATGGTGTTCAAATCAACGTTCATTTGAAGTGCACCCTGGATCATGAAGACTATGCTAGTTTGCGTTCCCCCTTCACCTTACCCTAAGCTTGAATCTCGGGACGAGATTTTTGTTTAGTGGGGGTGAGTTGTCACATCCCTGGTCCTGTTATGCACTAGGCTAGCTTCATGTGTGCATCATGTTTAAACTTTTGAAACCTGAACTGAGGAATTTTGGAAGCCTCAAAAACTTAAATAAAAGAGGGGCAAAAACCCTAGAAATCTCATTCATTGCTCCAAAATGCTCTTCTTAAATGTTTGATAATTTTTGGTAAGGGTTCTGGTCCCAACCAAAATATTGAACATTTTTAAGGAATTATTTTTGGGACTTTGGATTTAATTCATTAGCTATTTGAATTTGAATTATATTCATATAATTAGAATATAATTTCAAATACCCCTGAAATATTTTATAAGCTTTTGGAAAAGTCCATCTAGCAATATAAAATATTCAGAGGAGTTTTTGGCATTGTTTGAATTATTTTAAAATTCAAAACAGTGGCAAAAAGATTAAATAAAAA
>NC_041387.1:88869701-88884547 GCF_002162155.2 Triticum dicoccoides | reverse complement strand
GCCACCGGCCACCCCTAGCCTCGCCGATGCACCCAGGAGCTCCGCCTCGACCCCCTCTTCCTCCCCACCGATCCACAGCCCTCCGGAAGCCCTGCATCGCCGCCAACGCGCCGTCTTCAACCTCCGGATCCGACGGCCCCCTCCGGTCAATTTGCGGCCTCAGCACGTCCCCGGCTACACCGAGTTGCTCCCCCTCACCGCTGTGAGCTCCTCTTCGTTCTCCCCCTCTCCCCACCATCGATTGCATCCCCTAGCCGTTGTTTCTGTGATGGCCGAGAGCTCGCCGCCGCCGCCGTGAAGCTCGCCGTTGCTAGCGACCCCCGCTGACCCTGAAGAGCACCTGGACGAGTTCGACACGTCCCGCAGATGCTTCCCAACCGCCTAGCTTGTTCATTTGCAAGCTGCAGCCCCGCGCCGCTCGAACCCGTAGCTCCGGCCGCCGCCGTTCTGGTCGCCGCCGTCGACCCCGGCCTCCCTGTGCCCCGCTGTGTGCGCCCCTAGACGCGCGGGAGCACGGGCTCCCTCCTGGTGCCCTCAGGGTGCCCAACCGCAGCCTGTAGCGCCGCCTCGACCAACTCCGGCGAGTTCCCGCCGCTGCTGTGGTCGCCGGCGTCACCTGCTGACGTGGCGTCGGTTAATTAGTGCTAATAACCCCGCTAAACACCCCCAGAGCCACTGCCATGTGGGCCCCTGCGCTTAATTAGGCTAATATAATTATTCTGTTAAATTAGTGTTAGTGCCGTGGACCCCACGTGTCAGCTTTGACTCTGGCCCAGTCATCGTTGACCGGTCCCACCTGTCATTCACTCAATCCAGACCTGAGACACTGACGTGTGGACCCCACACGTCAGGTTTGACCTGGACCCGCCCTGTTGACCTGATGACGTCAGGGTGAGGTCATGCTGACGCCATATTCCTTTTTTGGAATTTAGTTTATTTTATAATATTCAGGAAATTCCAGAAAATGCCTAAAACTTCTAAAAATCATAGAAATTCAACCGTAACTCCAAATTAAATAAATTATATATGAAAAATTATCAGAAAAATTCAAGGAATCCATCTGTACCATTTTCATGCATGTTAGAACAACTTATAGCTGCTGTTTAGCACAAATCAATTAAATGGCATTTGAATAATCACATATGGAGTTTGAATTTGAATCTTGTATTCAAACCAACTTCATTTAATCTGTTGCTAGTTGCATTAGCTCAAAACACATTCATATTGCCATGTCATGAGCATGCATCATATTGTGCATTGCATTGATTGTGTTCCTTTCTGTGTTGTCGGTATTCGTCCCCTCTCGATAGACGTGATACCGATGATGTGATCCTTGACACTGATGAAGACTCAATGTTATCTTCAGAAGTGCCAGGCAAGCAAAACCCCCTTGTTCATTCCGATACAATCCCACTCTCTCGCTCCTGCTCTCTTTTACTGCATTAGGACAACATCGATTCATCTGTTACTTGCTGCGGTAGCTGAACCCCCTTTATCCTTTGCATGACCTGTCATTCCACAGTAAATAGATGAAACCCACTAGCATGAGTAGGAGTTGTTTGAGCCCTGTTGTGCCTACTCATTCATATTTGTTTGTCATGCCTGCTACTGCTTAGAGTTGAGTCAGGTCTGATTCATCGGGGATGAATCAGAGGCGTGTGAACATGTCCTATTGTGTGTGAGCTAAGTGTGTGAACACGATTTGGTAAAGGTAGCGGTGAGAGGCCATGTAGGAGTACATGGTGGGTTGTCTCATTGCAGCCGTCCTCAGGAACCGAGTTCTGTGTTTGTGATCCATGATTCAGCTACTACCACGCATTGGGCCCGAAACCAATGGACCCTCTCGGCTTCTTGATCACCCTTGTCCTCTGTCCAGGAGTTGCAAGTAGTTTCTGGTGTTTGTAGTATGCTGGAGGCCGTGCGCAGCGCTGACCGTAGGGGTGGGCTGTGATGCGGTAGGCACGTGGCCGGGTAAACCGGGCGCCCGTTTGGTGTCACGGAACCCTGTACACATCGTTTGGGGCTGTGAGCGAAACTCCGGCCGGATCTCCTCATGGATGGAACCCGAATAGGCGATAAACCTGGACTAGAGACTTGAGTGTTTAGGCAGGGCGTGGCCGACACCCACGTTGGGCTTCCGCTTGAAGGTTGCCGAGTACATGTCGTGTAAACGGCGGTAAGTGGTGAGAGCGTGTGTGAAGAAGTACACCCCTGCAGGGTTAATATGATCTATTCGAATAGCCGTGTCCGCGGAAAAGGACTTCTGGGTCGCTTATATCAGTTCATAGACAAGTGAAAGTGGATACTTTAAAATGCGCAAGATAAGCGTGAGTGCTATGGATGGCGTTCTCGTAGGGAGACGGGAGCGGATCCATAGTGGTGTATTGATATGGTGAATATGTGGACTCGTGTGCGCCACCTCAAAAGAGTCGCTTGCAGTCGTAGTTTAGGATAGCCACCGAGTCAAAGCTGGCTTGCTGCAGTTAAACCCCACCATCCCCTTGTTGAAAATGATGCATATGTAGTTAGTTCTGATGTAAGTCTTGCTGGGTACATTTGTACTCACGTTTGCCTATTTTATGTTTTTGCAGAGAGACTTCAGTCTCACTAGTAGTTCCACGTGGACTTCGACGTTTAGCTTGTTACCTCAGCTACGATCTTGTGCCCTCGGCAGGATCTGATAGATAGTCAGGCTTCTCAGCCTTTTTCATTTATAGATGTCTGTACCCAGACATGATAGCTTCCGCTTGTGCTTTGAATTGTATGCTCTGAATGTTGGGTCATGAGACCCCTGTTTGTAAAATCTCGCTCCTCGGAGCCTATTGAATAAATACTTGAGTCGTAGAGTCATTTTGTGATGCCATGTTGTATTGCACATATCGAGCATATTGTGTGTATGTTATTGAAATGCTTGGTATGTGTGGGATCTGACTATCTAGTTGTTTATCTTTAGTAGCCTCTCTTACCGGGAAATGTCTCCTAGTGTTTCCATTGAGCCTTGGTAGCTTGCTACTGCTCCGGAACACTTAGGCTGGCCGGCATGTGTCCTTCTTCGTTCCTGTGTCTGTCCCTTCGGGGAAATGTCACGCGATGAATACCAGAGTCCTGTTAGCCCGCTATAGCCTGGTTCACCGGAGTCCTGCTAGCCCAGTGCTACAGCCTGGATTCACTCGCTGATGACCGACACGTTCGATGTTGGGTCATGGATGCCTGTCCCTGTAAGTCTGTGCCACTTTGGGTTTACGACTAGCCATGTCAGCCCGGACTCCTTATCATATGGATGCTAGCGACACTGTCATATACGTGTGCCAAAAGGCGCAAACGGTCCCGGGCAAAGGTAAGGCGACACCCGTGGAATACCGTGCGTGAGGCCGCAAAGTGATACGAGGTGTTACATGCTAGATCGATGTGGTATTGAGTCGGGGTCCTGACAGAAAGTATGAACCCTAGGCCTTGTTTCCTACCATTGCAATACCGTTTGTGCTCACTTTTATCATTAGTTACCTTGCTGTTTTTATAATTTCAGATTACAAAAACCTATATCTACCATCCATATTGCACTTGTATCACCATCTCTTCGCCGAACTAGTGCACCTATACAATTTACCATTGTATTGGGTGTGTTGGGGACACAAGAGACTCTTTGTTATTTGGTTGCAGGGTTGTTTGAGAGAGACCATCTTCATCCTACGCCTCCCACGGATTGATAAACCTTAGGTCATCCACTTGAGAGAAATTTGCTACTGTCCTACAAACCTCTGCACTTGGAGGCCCAACAACGTCTACAAGAAGAAGGTTGCTTAGTAGACATCAAGATCCCGTCTCATCCGGAAGCATTGTGATAACCTGAAGAAGAAACCTTGTGCCTGCAGGATTTGCGGAGAAATAGGACATACCCAGGAGGAACACAATGATGGATGCCCTCATCGTGAGGAAAATCACCCAGGCGAAGAATGCCTGACTGGGCTATCATTCAGATTACTATCCAGGCCATGGATGGTGATTACCAAGCTAGGCCAAAAGCCTAAGCTTGGGGGAGTACGTATTTCCATCGATGTTATATTCATGTTCACACATTTCATTCCAGTTGTTGGTGTCCACACTCTTTCATTATATTATCTATGCTAAATTTGTTTTCTCACTTTCATCTTGTGTGTTTGAAAAACTTTGAGAAAACCCAAAATTATTTCTGCTTCTTTTTGTTTTTTTTCTAGTTTGAATTAGTTGTAGTATTAAAAGAAAACCCAAAAAGATTTCCCTACTCTCATTTTGCTTGTTGGGAGCACTCCCATGTAAATAGTTTTTCTCGTTCTTGTTTTCTCTTCTTTAATTTGCTTTCTTGAAGAAAAAGTAAAACTCCAAAAATATTTCAGTGTGTTTCCCTGAAATTCTTTTGTTTTTATTGAGTCATACCAAGGAGAAGACCATGATGAAAATGTTGAGTGGCTCTCATATGCATTATTGTTGATCTAACAAAGAGCCAAATTGCTTTGTCTTCTCCTTTTGAATAAAATGTTTGCAGATTCCAGCTTAGTCCACAACACTCTTGCACTATTATCATTTTCATATCGTTCGGTCGTGCAAGTGAAAGGCAATAATGACAATATCTGATGAAGTGACTATGGTAGAGAGAAGCGGGTATGAACTCAAATTGATCTTGTTTTGTAAATATGTTTAACCTAGTATCCATGATTCAGCATATTATGATCAAACATGTTTGCAATGACAATTAGAGATTATAGTTTCTAATGCCATGCTTAAGTAGCTAGGAGTGAATAATGATTATCTTGGGTGTCAACATGCATTAAAGTGATTGTGATGTAGTATGATGACATGGTATCCTCCTCTGAATGTTTCAGGTGGCTTGACTTGGCACATGTTCACGCATATAGTTAAATCAAAACCAACATAGCCTATATGATATGTATGTTCATGGTGTTCATATCCTACTCATGCTAGTATTCAATGTTGATTATTCATAATGCATGCTCATGGCCGTTTTCACTCTCTAGTTGGTTGCTTCTCAACCTAATTGCTAGCCTTCGCCTGTACTAAGCGGGAATACTGCTTGTGCATCAAAATCCTTAAACCAAATTATTCCAGATTAGTCCACCATATCTACCTACATGCGGTATTACCCTGTTGTTCCAAGTAAATTTGCATGTGACACCTCTAAAATTTCAAATGAACATCTGTTTTGTGTGCCTGGACCGCTCATGGAGCGACAGGAGGCAGTCAATATCTTCCATGCTAAGCGGGTTATTCTCATGATGAGTGTTTATTCACTCGTCCTTGCACGAGAGGGGCGGTAATAGGGTTGCCAAGTCCCGAAATCAAAAATTACAAATAATTAAACAAAACTCCCCGAGGACTGTTGTTGGTATGGACGGTACCCATGGATTCGGCTAGCCATGGAGTGTGTTTGTTGGTGGAGGGGGAGTAAACCTTTACTTTTATCGCTTGGGAACTGCTGCTAATGTGTTTAGCATGGAAGATATTGATAACTCTTGGTCGTAACGTTGACAGGAAGGGTGCACCTCCCAAAATTAAATTTATCTCTGATTTAAGCTTTGAGCTCTAACACCTCCGCAAATCCATGCTTCCCTCTGCGAAGGGACCATCTATTTACTTTTATGTTGAGTCATCACCTTCTCAAACAAGCGCCAGACCTGAGAACACTATTGTCACCCCCATGCATTGTGTATAGTTAATGTTGAATGCATCATGACTAGATCTTTTCTACCATGAATTACAATGTTTAGTCGCTGCTTGAACTTTGGAGGTGCTCTACATTTATGTTTTGCGGTCTCAAAAAGGGCTAGCGAGATATCACTGTTGTCATATTATATCATGATTGTTTTGACAAAGTGTTGGCATTTGAGATATTTTATTATTGCTCGCTAGTCAATTATGTCATTAATATGAGTTAATATAATTTCTAAGAGTTATTGTTGACATAGTTAGTCATGATCTTTGTTGAAAACATGGGTGCTACTTCAGCATATATATGTAAACAAGAACAAAAGAGTTCGTAAAAGTTTTTCTTTATCACTTTCAGTTTGTCAACTGAACTGCTTGAGGACATGCAATGGGTTAAGCTTGGGGAGTTGATACGTCTCCATCATATCTACTTTTCCTAATGCTTTTGCTCTTGTTTTGGACTCCAATTTGCATGATTTGAATGAAACTAACCCGGACTGACGATGTTTTCAGCAGAACTACCATGGTGTTATTTTTGTGCAGAAATAAAAGTTCTCAAAATTGGACGAAACTTTTTGGAGAATTATTTCAGAATATATAAAAAATACTAGAACCAAGAACCACCGGAGGGGGTGCCCTGGCTGGCCACGATACACCAGGGCGCGCCACCCCCTCCAAACGCGCCTTGGTGGGTTATGGGGCCCTCGGGGGCCCCTGACCCTAATCCCGACTCCATAATTACCTATTTTCGGAAAGAAAAATAGGAGAGGAAGTTTCATCGCGTTTCACGATACGGAGCCGCCGCCACCTCCTGTTCTTCATCTGGAGGCCAGATCTGGAGTCCGTTCGGGGCTCCAGAGAGGGGAATCTTCAGTGTTCACCATCAACAACCCTCCTTCGTCACCAATTCCATGATGCTCCCTACCGGGAGTGAGTGATTCCTTCGTGGGCTCACTGGTTGGTGAGGAGTTGGATGAGATTCATCATGTAGTCGAGTTAGTTTTGTTAGGGCTTGATCCCTGGCATCCACTATGTTGTGAGATTGATGTTGCTATGACTTTGCCATGCTTAATGCTTGTCACTAGGGCCCGAGTGCCATGATTTCAGATCTGAACCGTTTATGTTATCACCATTATATCTATGTTCTTGATCTTATCTTGCTAGTCATATGCACCTGTTATGTGTTATGATCTGTAAACCCCGGGCTGACAGTAATCGGAATACTTTCCAGTGATGACCATAGTTTGAGGAGTTCGTGTATTCACATTAATGCTTTGTTCCGGTTCTCTATTAAAAGGAGGCCTTAATATCCCTTAGTTTCCTTATGGACCCCGCTGCCACGGGAGGGTAGGACAAAAGATGTCATGCAAGTTCTTTTCCATAAGCACATATGACTATTTATGGAATACATGCCTACATTCTATTTATGAACTGGAGCTAGTTCTGTATCGCCCTAGGTTATGACTGTTATATGATGAATATCATCCAATGAATTCATCGATCCAATGCCTATGAGTTTTCCACATATTGTTCTTGCTAAGTTACTATTGCTTTTGCTGCTGTCACAGCTCCTACAAAATTATTACTATCACTGTTACCGTTACTATTACTGTTACCACTACTATCAAACTACCATATTAATGTGCTACTGATTACTTTTTTGCAGATATTTAATCTCTAGGTGTGGTTGAATTGACAACTCAACTACTAATACTTGCAAATATTCTTTGGCTCCCCTTGTGTCGAATCTATAAATTTGGGTTGAATACTCTACCCTCGAAAACTGTTGCGATCCCCTATACTTGTGGGTTATCAGGAAACCTCACCAGAAATAATTTAGGACTTTGAAACTTGGCTCTCCAAGTCCACCCCCAATCAAACATCCTAGTCATGCCTTGTACCAAAGTAGTTTCATTCAATTGCCCATAGTACGTGTACTACCAATATTGCCATTGGCTTAGCATGTTCCACAACACAGATCTCCTGAGTGGTTTTGCACCAAGAAACATGCCAATCCTCTTGCCCCATATCCAAAAAATTTAGCAGCTGGTTTTGGTTGTCTCGAGATGGTGCAATCTTTAAATTTGTGTGACCCTCTCTGACACAGTACACCAAACATATTGTTTTTACAATATTTGTTGCCATGTCCAATTCCTTTGCATCTCCCAGAAATCTGGCCCTTTCCTCCCACTCCATCACCCTTGGTTCCATTAACTCCATCATTCACTTCTCTTTCTCCACCAGGCACTGGCAACACATTGTTCTTACGGACATTGGTGAACAGGTAATGATATTGTTGTGCCAATTGTTCAGGTGGAAGAACACCAAATTGTCCCATCCCAAGACCTAGTGGCGCCACCTGTGAAAAAAATTGTAAGGGAGCAATAGGCAGAGCCCCCCCCCCCTCGCGACTGATTATTCCCCTGGACTCCTTGTTGTTGTTGCCTACCATCACTGCCCCCCTTGTCCTATAAAGCCGATCTTAGACCTCTCCTCCCTATATTGTTGATAGCCGCCTTTTCCACCTTGACCAACAAAATTCCCAGATCCAGAAGCACCTCTCCCATCTTCCAAAAAATTTCCACCAAATCTCCCCTGTTGGAACCCTTCTCCTCCAGATCCACTGTTGTTGTTCCTAGCTCCACCCCTAAAGCATCCCCCTTCTTTGTGATCTCCATACTCATAATTTCTATCCTCCTGCCTCCCAAAATTCCTCCCGAGTGAGATGTTGTTTCTGCCACAAGGAAAATTTCCCCTCCCTCCAAATCCACCCCTTACAGGCCTCAGTTGCCATTGTCACTCCCTCCCCGCCATGATCGCCTCCCCTCTATCTGGTTCTTCACCTGAGTCAGCCACCGCAACCCTAACCTCTCCAGGACAGAAGGAATCAAAATAATCCAGATACTCTAGGGCAGGGATGGAGATGAGGTTTAATATACCCCATCCCCCTCACCCTCACATGGTCCAACCACCTCGTGGGCTTCATCTCCCTCACGCGTCAGTAGTTGAAGCCCAACAAGCCCACCTAGATCACAATTTTGAAATTCAATCCCCACCTTCCCTCCAGAGTCAATCCATCACATCTTCACAAAATTCTTCCAGAAATACATTCTCAGGAATATCAACTTTCTCACTATATGTTTTATCAACTCACTCCTACCTTTTTATCACAAACTCCTTTCTTATCGATGGTAAAATCATCATCCCCCTCAGTCCCATCAAACAAATTTGGCAATCTGCACAAATCTTTGAATCTAGGTATGAGGGGTTTCATTTTAATTAAAACCATATCCACCTTAGCCATATGATATTTTCCCCAATTTGGGGAATCAACACATGGATACATCTGTTGCATAATCTCTCCCAATTGACCGCTTTCCTAATCACATGGATGTCTAACATTCCCAACATCCTGAGAAATAAACTCTACACATATCTCTCCATTTTTTACTATATTTCTACGTTTCTATGATTAACCCGTTCAATACGACGGTGTTTTCGGATCTCTCTACTCGTTGATCTCCCACCACTAGACAGTGCATCAGATTTCAAGTAACAAGCATGAGAAGAGTTATGAATTATACCATTGCTACGATCATCACCGGAGTCGGTCTCCGATTCCTCGCTGGCTAACAACTAGACGTGGTTATTAGCCAGCTAGGGATCATATCCCCTTTCCGGCGAGGCGAGTGGAGCGACGAGCCACCGGAGCTAGTGTTGGGGCCAGATGGGCTGAGCGGCATGGCAGAGTCGTCGCGTCCTCCCCCGAAGCATCTCTGCGCCCTTGAACCCCCCTCCCCTTGCTTCCTTCGCCTCCGTCGATCACAATTGGGGCGAAAACCGGTCCCGACGCTGGGAGGACCAGGACCGTCTCGTCCGCCCTCATCTACCCTCGTCGTCGGGGCCAACAACGTGGTGGAGAATGAGATGAACGCCGCCCACTTGGCTGCCCTTACTGAATCCATTGAATCTGCCTGGTCCATCGCCAACATCAACATCTCCAGTGAATGGTGCTTGCGTTTCTTCTTGAAAAGTTCCCCTTCTTCTTTCTCCGTCAGCGAATCCAGCATTGTCTGTGCCTCCATCTGCATCTCCTGCTTGGTATTGAACCATGACCCAATCTCGAGCAGGTGTGCACGCTTGCGCGGATGCCATCCTTCAAACTCCCTCATCCTCGCTTCCGCGATATCCACCATCCCCGACGAGGGTTTCTGCTGTTTGTGGCTCTCTGTGCACTAGATTGGGGAGGAAGGAGAAGATTGAATGCAACCCACCCCCTCCACCAACCCCTGATGGCTTTAAACCACTCTCACCCCGCCTGTCATTCGCGTCGCTGAAGGTGTGTTGTGTCGTAGGGCCAGTGGCCTCTCCAAGTATCGCAACATGAGAAGTGAAGTGCACTATGCCGCACGGAACAACTTCCTCACTGTGGCGGCATGCGCGTTGATCCACCACACATCCGCCTTCGTCGAGAGGGAGAGCACATGGTCCTGCAGCACCACCACACCCCGCCGGTAGACGAGCACCCCCGCCGCCTTGAAGCCCGGCAAGTACCACGCTGACCACCACGAGTCGCCATGCGTGTCGCCATGAGCATCACTTGCCGCGTTGCACGAAACACTATCCATCCAAGTTACATACTGAACATCACCACATCATATATTATGGGACGGAGGGAGTATATATGATCACTTGGTAGTTCAAACATGATGGCAAAGAACACAAAACACGCTAGGTGGAAGGAGATATCGAGACCGCAACAAAGGAGGCGACCAAAGAACAGAAGGAAACAACAGAAATAAGTGAAAAAGAATTATTGTCTTTCTTGCCAGCTGAATGAAGACACGGATCCTTCAGAATGATTAACCTTGCACACAAGAAGAGGGGATCGAGGAGACCAATCCAATCACTCAAAATTAATATATTTGGACATTGCAAAAGAACTCCTACATACTAGTACTAGCTAGCAGGCCGGCTAGCTGCTGTGATCATCCCCGGTAAACTCACGGCCAGCCTGGTGATCTTCGTCGTCGAACTCGACCCACACCGCACTGATAGTCGTCTCCAGCTTGCTCTCAAAGGGCGCGTCGCCTTCGTTCTCCTGCGCTACCACACCAGCGCCGCCAAGCTCCTTCCGACCATCCTCTTCACAGGCCGGCGGCATGATCTCAATTGCCGAGGCCTGCGCCGGCGTAACGACCCTGACGACGGGGTACTCCGTGATCTTGCCGACATTGCTCTTCTTGCACTTGTGGTAGAACTCCTTCAGCTCAGGCGTCTGAACGCACGCCTTCCTCAGCACTTCCTGAGCTGAAACCCTGAGAGACTTGCTGAGACGACCGACGCTTCTTGACCTTAGCAGCACGTCGATGCCTTCATTGAAGGCGTCGTAGACCTTGAAGCTCTCCCGGAGCACAATGCCGAAGGCTGACCGCGCGGCGGCGCTGGCGCTTGTGTTGTTGTCCGGCAAGAGCTGGACAGCGACGTCAAGCAGCCTCTGGCACATGGCGAGCTTGAAGAGGAGCGCCTCGGCGGCGACGACGTCGTAGGAGGAGACTGGGTGCGGCTTGTCGTCGTGATCTTGTGGCGGGGGGCGGATGGGCTCCAGGTTGCCGGACTGGTTGATCACCCACTGCATGCGCTCCTCGAGGTAGGCCGTGTAGCCGTGGAGGAAAGAGCACGCGCCGGTGGCGGTCACCGTGCTGGCCGTGACATAGTTGACGCCGGCGCCGGAGGCAGCGAGGGGAGAACAGGAGCAGCCGCAACGCGGCGCGTCGACGCGGAGGTCGTGGGAGGCCCAGAGGCCTCGGAAGTCCTGCTCAAAGTAGCGGTCGCCCGCGCGGAGGAGGCGGTGGACGAGGAGCAGAGACCGGAGCGCGGTGGCCGGGGTCCGCGCCGCCTCTAGGCGCGCCGTGATGCGGCGGGAGAGGAAGGTGATCGCGCCCGGGGCGTTGGAGACGAGGAAGAGGATCTCGTGGACGTGCCGGTCGTCACCGACGCTCCCGCCCCCTCCACCGTCCGTGCACCGCGCGATGGCCGCCTCGATGTCCGTGAGGAGCGCTCGGTCAGGCACCGCCGCCGTGGAGGCCTTGTTGGAGGCAGCGCCTGCGTGGTCCATGAGTGACCCTAGTGCTGCCCAAATCTTGCCCCTGAACACCTTCATGTCTTATATGCCCTCATGAGAGTAGAGAGAGGAGGAGGAGATGAGAGAGATGGCGTATGAGAGTTATAGCACACTCCCTCTTGTGCATGCACTCACTTGCAGGTGGGCCAAGGGAGATATATGTAGAGAGAGAAAGGTAGCTATAGATGGCCATGGTCAGACCCTGATGAGTGTCATCTTCACAAGAATTTCTCGAGTGAAGCGTCTGCATCAGCAAATCCACTATTGGCCTTATGACTTGGGGAAAAGGAGTTGCAGGATGAAAGCTAACCCTCCACTACTACCACTAATATCATGAGAGAGAGGGGAGAGGGAGAGAAAGAGAGAGAGCAAGAAATTATATTCGGAGGTCAACTCTTGGGTGGAAGAATCAAATGCCTTTGGAATGAGGTGCCCTCCAGCATCAAAGGCTTCCTCCATTGGCAATGGACAGTAGGTTTGACTCAAACAAACAAGTTCTTTGGTATGAGGATGGATTCCTACACATCAACATCAAAACAAGGAGCTTTTGGGAGGAATGTAGGGTTTTGGGACTAACTAAAGGGGAGGCACGGTTAACCCACACTTAAGTACATTCCCAGGAGAAGCAGGGTCATAATCTATATTCCCCTCCTCACAAACATATCTCTCACCCTCAGCCACCTAGTGATGGGATAATGCTAGACTTTGCTTTATACTCGGATATACACGCCTCGCAAGAAATTAGTGGGGGCTTTACAACGCCTCATGGTCATGGTTTAGTTTAATGGTGGTGTTGATGTTGTTGTTCCGATGCACTTTGTGGCACAAAGTGTGTCACCCGATGAGTCGACGAATCAGAGCGCGAAAAGTGTTAGGTTCGATAATTTCCACGAAAGATGTTTTCAATAGAGAGAATTGCTTTTCCAATATAGAGAAATTGAAGGTGTGGAACATTCCTAGCCATTTGAAACAACTCAACCCCACATATATTCTCCGTGTCATATTGGTGGCGGCGGTAGTCGCTGGAATCAGCTACAAAAACTGCTTCACAACTTGCACTAGGTTATACAGTTGGAAGGGAAAAACAAGATAGCATATGATTAAGGTATTGTGCAAAATTTTACTGTATGCACAACTTACACTCTCTCTAGCTAAATGTCGGGAAACAGAAGACCAGCTCAAGGGAGCGTGCCTTGCGAAGAAACTAATTTCTGTATCCATGTCGACATTTTGACACCACTTGCTTCAGTCCACCATGCTTGAATTCTTATTCTCAGAAGGACCGATCGATCACATGGGTCGATAGCAACATCATATGGGAATTATATCTACATATCCCATGAACAAGCATGCCAATTCTACAGGACCTTGAGCTGATCATTTGTCCATGTCATGGTATGCAACATTTCCCTCAAACAACATTCCATCAGAAAGGGAGGATTGGAGAAAGTGTAAAGGAAGTTCTCCTTGACGAGACTAAAGGCAAAGGTAGTGTTTCTTTAATAGTACTTGCCTTTTAGTGAAACAAACAATGGACTTGGAATTTTTATGTTGTTCCTCTTTCCTATCCTCTGCCTTAGCATGAAAATTCCACAGAAAAGGGTAGACTTTATAGTCATTAATATATACCAAGGGGCCTAAGCACATCCTTCATGTGGTGCATGCAACACTAACTGGCATCAGTGGGAGTTACAATACTGGAATTTGATGCTGCTTTGCTACAGCATCAGATTCAAATCCATTAACTAGGAATTTGATGTATTGATTAATTAATTGGCACTACATTACAAAAAACATGTATCCCAATTATTGATTATATCACCTACTAAAATAGAGCTACACCTAAAATGCGTAGTAAGTACACAAAAATACCCATACAGCTTTATAAAAGGCTGAGTAATCCCGGCGCCGTCCATCTCCGAGCGGGCTGAGATCCAGGCTGCGGCCCGGAACCTCGAGACAGGTGCGACCGACATCCCTTCCAGTTCTTCCAGCTGCTCTTTTTCTGCGCTCGAAGTCGTCCCGCTCGGCCGCCTTGCCAAGGTGGCCCTAGACTCGTCCGTAGTTTCCAGGGGGAGGTTGGCCCCCCCTTGGAGCAGATTGCGGCTATCCAGGCCCGCGAGATCCTTGACGGGAAACTCGCTGAGACACTGGCCCGCCTCCTCCGCACCCCGGCACCCCAGCCCTCTGGGACGTCGGTCGAGGAGATCCGTGGCCGCACTCCGTCCCGCACTGCCGCTCTTCGCGCCCACAGTGCTTCCACCGTCCTGGGGTCAAGCAGCCCCTCAATGGCAGTTTAGATGCACGCCTTTTTTTGGAACATTCGCGGCTTCGGCCATGACGGCCGCTGCCGCCAGCTTGTGGAGTACATCCGGGCCGAGCACATCGACATCATCGCCATCCAAGAAACCATGCGCACGGATTTCTGTCTCCCCGAGCTTGACAGCCTTAGCTCCCACCTGTTCGCCTGGCATTGGCTCCCTTCTAGTGGGACTAATGGCCACTCGGGTGGCATCCTCTTAGGTGTTAAGGATGCCACCTTTGAGGTGGGAGGTATGGATCGGGGTGAGTTCTTCGTTACTATGGAGATCTTCGAGCATGCGCTCAACTTCAAATGGGAGGTCATCATCGTCTACGGACCGGCGGATCACAGCCGCTCCCCGACCTTCCTCGCCGAGCTACAGCAGAAGATCTCCGCTTCCCCCCTTACCTGTTGTGGTGGGTGGTGACTTTAACCTTATCCGCTCCCCGGATGAGAAGAGCAATGACCAGGTTAATCGCCCCCGGATGCAGATGTTTAACGACTGCATCGCGGAGCTTGGCCTCCGTGAGCTCGAGCGCCGGGGCCCGGTTCACCTGGACTAACCGCTAGGCGAACCCGACGCAGTCTGTCCTGGACCGCGTCTTAGTTTCCTCGGAATGGGAGCTCAGATGCCCCCTGGCCTCGGTTCAGGCTATTACCAGGATCGGCTCTGATCATGTCCCTTTCCTCCTCTCCTCCGTTGATGAACGCCCCCCCCCC
>NC_041387.1:88860038-88869196 GCF_002162155.2 Triticum dicoccoides | reverse complement strand
CGCGGGGCTGTTGCAGCTAAGTGGACCGCTGCGCGCGACTCCCCGCACCGCGCCATGTCCGCGGTCGACTCCTGGCAGTTTTGCGCCAAGCTAGCCCGCCAGTTTATGAAGGGCTGGGGCGCGAACCTCGGCCGTGATATCCGTGACCGCAAGAAGGCTCTCTTGAGCGCCATCCAGGCCCTGGACGCCCGTGCTGACTCGTCTGGGATCTCCCCAGATGAGTGGATGTTGAGATATCATCTCGAGGACCAGCTCTCGGTCATTTACGCCGACGAGGAGGTCTACTGGCGGTTGCGCGGCACCCAACGGTGGGTGCTCCAGGGCAACGCCAACACGGCCTACTTCCAGGCGGTTGCCAACGGCCGGCGTCGTTGTAACTCCATTCACTCCCTGTGGGCGGATGATACTCAGCTTGTTCGACCCTCGGACATCCGCGCCCAAGTAGATGGCTTCTATAAAGCCCTTTTCTCCCCCACCCCTTGGGGTGGGGCTGCGCTGGCCCCCGATACCTGGTCGGGTGCCCAGCTAGTTTCTGTCGAGGCCAATGCCGCTTTAGTGGCGCCTTTCTCGGAGGAGGAGGTCCTTGCGGCGGTCAAAGGAATGAACCCCTCCTCGGCTCCGGGCCCGGATGCATTGCCAGTATTGTTCTTTAAAACATTCTGGCAAACCATCAAACCGGAGGTCATGGCCCTCTTCGACGAGTTCTTCTCTGGGACCATGGACCTTGGGCGCCTGAACTATGGGATCATTACCCTCATCCCAAAGGTTCCTGGGGCCTCGGACATCCGCCAGTTCCGCCCGATCACCGTGATTAACGTGATCTTCAGGATCCTGGCCAAAGGGTACGCCAATAGGGTGACCCTTCTCGCAGACTCTGTCACCCACCCCAACCAATCCGCTTTCATCCAAGGTCGTTTTATTTTGGATGGGGTGTTGGTCTTTCACGAAGTCCTCCACGAAGTTCGATCCAAGCACCACCACGCAGTGTTCCTTAAGCTCGACTTTCATAAGGCCAACGACACGGTCCACTGGCCCTTCCTTCGGGAAGTATTGCTTCGGAAAGGCTTCGACGACCGCTGGGTGATACGGGTTATGCAACTCGTCACCTGCGGCCGGACGGCGGTTAACATTAACGGCGAGATCGGGCCTTACTTCCCCACCTTATGTGGGGTTCGCCAGGGTGACCCATTCTCCCCATTCCTCTTTAACATGGTTGTCCATGCCCTTGCAGTCATCCTGGATAAGGCCAAAGCCTGCGGCCATATCCAGGGCGTTGTCCCCCACCTTGTAGACGGAGGAGGGGTCTCCCTCCTCCAATACACGGACGACACCATTGTCATGGTGGAGGGCTCTGCGTCCGACATCGCCAACCTGAAGTTCCTCCTCCTGTGTTTCCAACAGATGTCGGGTCTCACCATCAACTTCGATAAGAGCGAAGTGATGGTCCTCGGCTACCCCCCGGACGAAGCTTTGTCCATTGCAGACCGGCTTAACTGCCGCCTGGGCACCTTCCCCACAACCTACTTGGGGGTGCCCATTAGTGACTCCAGACTCACCGTCGCGGATCTTCGCCCGACGGTGACTAGGATGCAGCACAGGGTTGAACCCTGGAGGGGCCGCTGGCTGTCGAAAGCTGCCAGGGTGATCCTAATCAACTCCTCGCTTGCTAGCCTTCTCTGGTTTCTCATGAGCTTCTACAGCCTGCATGAGACCCTCCACCAGGAGGTGGCCAAATATCAGTCGAGGTTCTTCTGGGCTGGCGAGGGCAACAAGCAGAAGTACCATATGGTGAGTTGGCCCGACATCTGCAAACCTGAAGACCAGGGGGGCCTTGGGATCCTGTCTTTCCGACGCATGAACATTGCCCTCCTGACCCGATGGCTGTGGCGTATCGCCAACGGGAGGGAGGCCTCTGGCTCACCATCATCCGTAATAAGTACCTCCGTGGCCAACCTCTTGCCTTTTGCCAACGTACGGGTGGTTCCCAGTTCTGGCAGTCCATGATCCAGCTTCTGCCCGTACTACGCATCGGCACATCCATCTCAGTTGGCACCGGAGCCTCGACCTTGTTTTGGTTCGACTGCTGGCTAGGGGACGCCCCCCTGGCGGTGCGTTTCCCATAACTTTTTGCCATTGCGGCTGACCCTCGGGTCTCTGTTGAGACGGCCCTTATTGACTTAGGGCGTCTCGCCTTCCGACGCCCCTTTGGCCCCCTTGAGGTGGCCGCCTGGGACTCCCTCCTCCAAGACATCGCACTTATGCCGATGGACGTGGCGGAGGACCGGGATGTTCTGTCCTGGCGCCTTGAGCCCTCTAGACGTTTCTCCACGAAGTCCCTGTACGGCGCCATTGCTCCCTCGGCGGCCCCGGAACCATTTAGCCTGATCTGGGACATCCGTCTCCCGCTGAAGATCAGGATCTTCCTGTGGCAATGGATTCGTGGACGCCTCCCCTCTGGGGTTGAGGTCCTCAAGCGTAATGGCCCGGGTGATGGGATGTACCCCATCTGTGGCATGTACCCCATCTGTGGCATGATTGAGGATGCTAACCATATCTTTTTCTCGTGCCACTCTGCCCAGTTCCTTTGGGCCTGCTTCCGCGAAACGGTTGGCGGCCAGTGGTGTAATACCAACTTCCCTGACCTGCTTGTCGAGCTTAACGTCTGCCCTGCTCGCTACCGCCATATTAGATGGATGTGCGTTGGGGTTCTCGCCTAGACGCTTTGGAACATTCGAAATAAGCTTGTTATTCAGAAGGTGCCCTTCCGACGTGCGACTGACGCAATCTTCAAATTATGTGGTTACCTGTAGCTTTGGCGGCCACTTAGTCGCCCACAGTACCGGGACGTCATCACCGCCCTCCTCTCCGATCTCCGCTCGATGGCGCTCCGCGTGGCTCCCCTGCTGCGGCCTCCTCCACCTGAGCCTGACTAGACCACTTGGCGGCTACGTGGATTGTGGCGTGTGTGTTTTGGTTTAGGGCTTGTTGTGCTGTGCCCTCAGCATTGACCCTTTCTTGTACTTTTGTCCCTGTGGACCTCCGTGTGCGTGTGCATGTTTGTGTGTTGGACCTTGTTGGATGCTTGTTGTGCAGTTGGCTTTATAATATAAAGCGGGGCGAAAGCCTTTTTCGGTAAAGGCTGAGTAATTGTGTATTTTGATAAAATTCAAGTTCCTGCTTAATTCATACTCCCTCCGTTCAAAAATTCTTGTCTTACATTTGTCTAGATATGGATGTATCAAGTCACATTTTAGTATTAGGTACATCCGTATCTCTAGACAAATTTAAAACTAGAATTTTGGGACGGAGGGGGTATTAAGTAAACCATGCCTGGCTAGGAGAGTATATCGCTACTAGTTTCCTCTATAAAATTACTATCACTTAAACTAAAGAACATGGATACGTCCTCAAAATTAAGTACCTCCACGACAAAATAGATGACGTACTAGAAAATGTGTTGTCGAACATTTCTAGCTCCAACTATGTAAAAAAGATTATTCCGATTGCTCTTAGAAAATACTAGTACCATTAGAATTTTCAAGGAAAATATGTTGTAGTTTTATGATACCAGTTCTACGATTACATACCTAAAAAAACATAACGTTGCAGCTTAAAGACTATTCATGTCTAAAATGGCATGTATTTAGGCTTGCATTGCTGACACGACAGTACTGAATACCAATTAAAGATGCCACGTGGAAAAGTTGCATTTCCTCCTTCAAAGAATTTGAATATTTATGTGTATGGCGCCGACTAAAGGTGACATGTTCAACAGTTACGTACAACGGAGATGCGCATGTTGAGATGAATGTTTGGCCACACAAGAAAGGATTGGGCCCAGAATGATGATATATATATGGTAGAGTCAGGGTAGTACTGATTGAAGTTTAAGATGGTTTGAGCATATACATCGCAAGCCTTCTGAAACTCCATTGCATAGTGGACAGTTAAAGTGTGCTCATAATATCAAAAGACAGGTTGAGGTAGATCAAACTTAACATGAAGGAGTCCGTAAAAAGAGATCTGGAGGACCGAAATGTCACCATGAGTTGGCTTCAAGATCTTATGGATTTCGGCTCTAGTCTATCCTACCTTGTTCGGGACTAAAAACTTTGTTATTTTTTATGATGGTGGTGGTTTTATATAACACAAAGAATTGAAGATAGCCTGACTAAGATAGGAACGAATGGATGTTTCCAAGAGTGGCACATAAAAAATGCCACAAGTCCTACTTACTGCAGCTGACACAAGAAATGTGTGAATTATTTACCATCAGAGCGGACAAAGTTGCAGTCTAGATGTACTGTAAAAGCTAACCTGCTTGCCAGCTAGGCGCTATCTGCTGTAGTAGTAGAAGCTGGCGTGGCAGCTGACCTGTGTGCCACTTGAATCATCGTCATGTCTATCCAAACATCCAACACGCTAATCAGCCAAAAAAAAAAAGATCTCACACAACAGCAAGCCCATTGTTGTCGCCAGGATTTGGAGCGCTTGGAAAGCGCTGAAACAGACCACAAAAGAAAAAAGAAATGCGATAAACTTGGACAAGTCAAAAAGGAAAGGTTGGCAAGAGTGGGAGATAAAGTTGATAGGTTGCAACTAGTAGGACAGGGACATCACCAGCAGAAAACCAGGCCGGGAAAAGAGGAAAAGAGAAAGCAGCACAAAAAGGAGACCTTGATTGATGCAGATCTGCGTGTAAACTAGCGGGGCAGCAGCAATGGCATCGGATGCAGTCCACTCTCCTGCCTTGCCAACCTGGGCTTGCGTGTTCCATCTCACAAAAGCCGAGCACTGCACAAGTCAAACCCACCAGATTACACGGAGATTAGGCTGCCTCAAAAGCGTTGGCGAGTTGCTGAGTGGAATGGAGAGTGGGCACTTTCTATACCTGAAACATAAGTCCATGATCAGTGACATGTATTCGCAGGCAAACTTTTTTGAGCTTTTGCCACAACCAAAGAGAGGATAGCAAACCATCAGAAGGGAAATACACCCTACAATTGTGGCAAGCACCACCGTCTTAAACATTGCACCCGCAACCCTAATTTCTCAAGTTGACAAACACCCGACTATTTACCAAGTTCTAAAACAGTGGAACAATCGGTAGATGCTAGATAACATGTCCAAATATAACTAGGCTGTAAAAGCTAAGATAACAGGCGGTTCTTCAACAAATTACAACAAGGGTACATGATGACGTGATACATCACTGAACCTAGGACACAGAGAGTCCAGAACAGGGCCCTGACAAGGCTCCAAGACATACAAGCTGTTACAATTAGTTGCTACGACTACAAGTAAATCTAGAACATCACCGACATACACCAAATAACAACACAGCAAGACCCCTAAAGCTGGTACTAATCTCAAAGCAACAACTGAATGCACATCCATTGGGCATTCCGTCCCACATGCGTCTTTACAGTAAGTCAAATCCTTGGATCTTCAGACATGAGCCGTGGAGGAATCTGATATCATGCTCTGGCCCTCTTGCTACTGCTGCTGCAATTTGGGCATTTGTAGTGCTTGATGTGCTCAGCTTTGGCAGGGGTGATCTTCACACACTTACCGTGGAACCATGTCTCACAAGCATCACAGCAGATCCAGAATTCATCCTGTCCATAGTTATCATTACACGCACCACATAATGCCTTTTCATGTTCTTCTCCCTCTTCTTCCTCGCCTCCACTGTCGTCCTCATCCTTCGGAGGTGGTGGCATCTTTGGACCCCTTGAGTTGGGTTCTGGCTGGCGAGATGGCTGGGGAAGTGTGTTTGCGCCAAAAGACAACAAGTTATGAGCTTAGTTTTAGGTCAGCATTGTTGCAAAAACGAAAATGGTTCATTACCTTAGTGCCAGATTTATTTATCTTGCTGCTGCTTTTGGGGTGTTTTTCTTTGACCTGCTTCTTCGCAGTTCCCGTGACAACCTCATATATGGTGGGGAGGTTGTTTATCATGCTAAAAAGCCGCTTCCTGCAACAAAAACACAAAATGTAACCTCATATATATGGGCAGCAGGAATGGGTTGATCGTGATGTTAATAATGTATCAAAAACTTAAATCAAAATATGCATAGAAAACAAGAGATACTCCGTGGACAGTAGCAAGGCTTAAAAAGGCTCCAGGTGCTAGGTTAGCGTTTACCCAGCACCAGCTCTTAGGAGGCTTAGGGGTAGGCAGCTACCTGGCAACTGTACTGCCTAGGTCAGAGGAGAGGATGGGGCTGCAGCGCCATGGGAGCTCGAAGGTGAGATGGGGGAGGCGGGAAGCTCCAGTGCTATCTCCTAGCAGCTGACGAGCAGAGGAGATTGGGCTGCTTCTGCGCAGTTTTCCCTGGGGAGGAGGATGAAGATAGAGGCATATACTCCCTCCCTTCTGGTTTAAAGGGCTCAACTCAAAAAAATCCTCAACCAAAGTAGATAGTGAGTGGTGGAACAAATTACATAGGCTGCAAAAATGTCCAATTAGCACTTTTTCCCCGGAAAAAAGGTGCTTTAATCTGGCATTAACTCCAGCGCATGCATGCATGGCCACTAAATGAGCAGAAACGGCTACATGCACTAGTTAGTTTTCTTCTAATCGCCTCAGAATCTAAAAAGGTGATGAAGAGGAACGAAAACGGGACTAACGAAATGGAAAAACTAAAAAAATGAGATAGGCCCAATAAACCAGAAAGGAGGGAGTATGGAAGAACAGCGATTGGGGAGACGAGCAACAGGCAGATCTATCTTGAGTGTTAATTTGTGCATTGGAATCTGCAGATTAACGGTGGTGCAATATGGTGAGTGATGTGGCCAATTTGAACAGTTCTACTGTATGTAGGTGGATGGGACAGTAGGAGGATGGTAGTTAATGAGGCAAATAATTTATCTAGACAAAACCACTCAAAGTAACGGAAGACACATGTTGACACATTCAACCAATAAAAAAATGAACTTTCCTGGCAGTGGGGACTGGGGAGCATCATATATCATGCAGTATCATAGATTAGTATCTTAGATGATTTTATTTATTGTCATGCATGACTCATAGTAGCATAAAATTTATTACTCCCTCCGTCCAAAAATACTTGTCATCAAAATGGATAGAAAGAAATGTATCTAGAACTAAAATACGTCTAGATACATCCCCTTTTATCCATTTTGATGACAAGTATTTCCGGACGGAGGGAGTATAATACAGTATCATAATAATATCATACCAACCCTCTCTTTACAACAACAACAACAACAAAGCCTTTAGTCCCAAACAAGTTGGGGTAGGCTAGAGGTGAAACCCATAAGATCTCGCAACCAACTCATGGCTCTAGCACATGGATAGCAAGCTTCCACGCACCCCTGTCCATAGCTAGCTCTTTGTCGATACTCCAATCCTTCAGGTCTCTCTTAACGGACTCCTCCCATGTCAAAATCGGTCGACCCCGCCCTCTCTTGACATTCTCCGCACGCTTTAGCCGTCCGCTATGCACTGGAGCTTCTGGAGGCCTGCGCTGAATATGCCCAAACCATCTCAAACGATGTTGGACAAGCTTCTCCTCAATTGGTGCTACCCCAACTCTATCTTGTATATCATCATTCCGGACTCGATCCTTCCTCGTGTGGCCACACATCCATCTCAACATACGCATCTCCGCCACACCTAACTGTTGAACATGTCGCCTTTTAGTCGGCCAACACTCCGCGCCATACAACATTGCGGGTCGAACCGCCGTCCTGTAGAACTTGCCTTTTAGCTTTTGTGGCACTCTCTTGTCACAGAGAATGCCAGAAGCTTGGCGCCACTTCATCCATTCGGCTTTGATTCGATGGTTCACATCTTCATCAATACCCCCATCCTCCTGCAACATTGACCCCAAATACCGAAAGGTGTCCTTCCGAGGTACCACCTGGCCATCAAGGCTAACCTCCTCCTCCTCACAGCTAGTAGTACTGAAACCGCACATCATGTACTCGGTTTTAGTTCTACTAAGCCTAAACCCTTTCGATTCCAAGGTTTGTCTCCATAACTCTAACTTCCTATTTACCCCCGTCCGACTATCGTCAACTAGCACCACATCATCCGCAAAGAGCATACACCATGGGATATCTCCTTGTATACCCCTTGTGACCTCATCCATCACCAACCCTCTCTTTCTTCATTTAATTTGATGCCACCTCATCAAAATTGCCATTTGGCATGCATGATACTAGCTATGATACTCCCACTGCAGGTAGCCTCATACAAATGGGCGGGTAATAAAGAGTAGCATTTGATTACTGTCAATGAAAGCCTAGCTCAATGTTTGGTAAAAAGCACACCAATATATTGCTACAATTATTGTTAGTGATCTTAGAATAATAATGACAATGTGATATTGGTACAATTATTTTCCTTAGCCACATAAAAAGAGTAATTATGCTTGATAAAAGTACATTGTATTAATAATATTAAGATTTATGTGCCAAGTAGCAATTAAAGTGAAAAGGTACGAGGGAATATATGTGTCTCAGTCAACTAGATAATTAACTAATTCTCACTTTTACAAATTCATTCATACAAATCTAAGAAAGTTGTTCAGTGTGTTGAGGGAATAGGAATACATTTTGAGACAGAGGGAGTATTGTCTTAGTCCAATGGAATTACCTAATTATTTGATAATTTCACAAATATTTCATGTGAATGTAAAAAGAACATTCCAATGTAATAGTTGTTCATTAAGTACCAAAAGTACTATTGGCTGAGTCAACCAAAACTTAACAAATCATCAATCAATTTTACAAATATATTCGTTTATCGAGAAACAATCACCGTGTTATAATGATTTGTTCATCTAGTGTAGAAGTATCTATTGTTTAAATATGAAATCTTGTACATATCTCCACATCGGATTGACGGTGCTAAGTGTCGACCAAGAACTAAGAAATTCTCAGATGACTAAGAAATAGCATAACTAAAGATACAAAAAAAGAATGAACAGAAGCTCCAAACAAATGAAGATAAAAATATAGTACATTATTTATCAAACAATTGACACTAACCGCTTAATTTATCACTAAATGAAAAATAGAAATGTTAACCATGAGATTAATATGAAAATGAGATATGTTATTTCATGTGCCAAAGTAGATTACCTAGGTTTTTTAGGCTCAAGTTGATTATTTAGGGGCTTCTTTAG
>NC_041387.1:88814677-88859871 GCF_002162155.2 Triticum dicoccoides | reverse complement strand
GGGGGCACAGTGGAGATTTGGTGGGAATCAACTCACGTACACTAACCTATATGCACACACAATCCATCCCATGGAAGAGAGAACCCACTTTGAAAACCTGGCTATGTATTGTTTCTAGCACCCCAGGAACCAACTTCGGGCACAACAGAAAGAATGCAATTAGGTTGTAATGTTTCTGTTTTGCCTTCCCCCAGCAACCCCGACCCTCCGGCCAGCCCCCCGGACTTAGCAGAAAAGTTTTCAACTTCGGTTGCAACCTCGGTGGGAGGCTCAAGGAGAATAGGGGAGCCTATCATGGCGCCCGAGAAGCTTTGGTTTTCGCACCCCTCTAGCGGAGATTAGCACTCTCCCAAGAGTGCGAGCTTGGGGATACATCCTCTTCTCTAACTTGTGGTTCTTCCTTAACTTGTTCTGTTAACTTGCTTGTTGCATCATATAGAATGTTCTCACCATAGAGTGCATATGTAGAGAACTTAATGTATCCTCACTATCCCTAATTTGTCAAGAAAACCTTACAAAATGTAGTTCCCTATATCGGGTGGCCATCTTTAGCACTCTCCCAAGAGTGCGAGCTTGGGGATACATCCTCTTCTCTAACTTGTGGTTCTTCCTTAACTTGTTCTGTTAACTTGCTTGTTGCATCATATAGAATGTTCTCACCATAGAGTGCATATGTAGAGAACTTAATGTATCCTCACTATCCCTAATTTGTCAAGAAAACCTTACAAAATGTAGTTCCCTATATCGGGTGGCCATCTTTGTCACGTCAGAAACTCAGAACATCTGCAACCCATGGAAAATCTCAATTGGGATGCATGGAAAAGGAACTCTACAGCGCTCCAGAATACTACTCCATATATGAAATTATAATATGAATGCCCCTACATAATAGCATGATGGACCAAAAAGAAAGAGACATAACTTAAAGAAAAGGACAGGAGCAGCAGATTTCCCCGATGTAAAGAAGATCCTAGAAGTCTCTGATTAGTCAATTCTCTTAATTTTTTCCACTGACACTATTCTAGTTTATTAGATTCTTGTTTGAAAGAATCCAAAAAGTTCAATAGGACGAGCACATAAAAAAGAGTATAGAGCTGCAAGGTGGTTTGTGCCAAGGATTCCAAGCTGCCTGGTGCTCAAGGCCTAAATAGACTTTTCACATATATGGTCATTAGTTACAGCTCGCATGGAAACACTTCCTAGCCCATGTGGAAACCCTAAAATATGTTCACAGGCCGGAGGAAGAATCTAAGCCATCCATTGCTTATTACTTGCTGCTAGATCCCTTGCTTCGACAACACCAACAGTGTACCACATGAGTCTTTGCCTCCACCGACTTCTGCTTCGACACAATCCCGATGCCTCCTCTCTCCCTGCAGAACATCTGCCTCTCTCTCCTGCAGCACCACCATTCCTCCATCACCGAGGACTTCACTGGATGCCTTGATCACAGCTTATGGCTGAAGCAAGGTAAAAGGCAACCACCCAGTGCTAAGGTGCGCTTAGGCAAGCACATAATGCCACCTTTTTGGACCTTGGACAATAGTCAAACAAAAAGACTAATCGTGAAGGACAAATTCCTCCTTACCTACTACAAAATTTCATAAGTCATAAATGGAACAAAGCAGAAAGATATGGTGTATGATCAAGTCTAACAAAATAGAATGGAGGTGATCTATGGATGAAATAAAGCTAGATTTAACACTAAGTCCGTCAAGAATCAAATATAATATGGGACTACCTAGCACACAAAACCCCGAATTTTTTTTTTTTGACTAGATAGCATCCAATAACACAAGAATATTCCAAGATAAAAGATGATAAAACAAGAGGCAAAAGATTTAGTGAACGACTAAATACACTTATATGATGAGTCATTTAGTTACAAAAATCAACAAGATGAGTCACAAGTATTGACGGAAAGAAAATTTTAACAAAATGTTCCATGGTGATCGTTATTAGAGCATCTCTTAGTTAACAACTGACCCAAGAGCGACTTACACCGAGTCACAAATCACAAAGAGTCATAGCATGGAGTGGCAATCATATGTACTATAAAATTAAGATGCCAACTACAGAACATTGGCCTCCCTCGCAATGAACCTTTTTAGCCTATTTAGGCTTACAAAACCAATATCAAATTACACCAACTTAACTATCAGCTGGACATGCCCAACTGACAGAAAATGATGTGTCAAAAGCCATTGATAAAACATGGATGGGGAGTACAGCAGTAAATTAGCAAGAATTTTTTACAATGTATCTTAGTGTAAAAGCACCAATAGGCTAAAGGCAAAGCACGGTATGGTTCATGTACCCCAATCAAGTACTCCCTCCATGAAGTAATATAAGAGCGCTTAGATTACTACTTTAGTGATCTAAACGCTCTTATATTGCTTTACAGAGGGAGTAATTAATAGATCCACAATGAAGAAAACAAAAGTTCCTCTACATTGCAGCTATTTAACGCTTTTCATTCTGCTGTATTTTTTTAACTTTTACCTAAAAAACAAGAAAAAGATCCATATCCAGGTAGAAAAAGTAAGTTCAACTTAATTTCGGTTCGTTTTGTTTATGATGTTGTAATTGTTAACCCACAGGTCGAAACCGTAGATTAAGTTTATTTACTATTTATCTGAAATACCGTATAATGTTCCTTGTGCACATTTCATCTTGACCATGTGGGCACACAATTTAATATTGATAGTTATTCACCAAGAAACTAAAATATCTAACCCTGTATTTCTCAACATTCCTGCACAACTCCATTTCCATACAGCAGTAGTATACTCTGCCCAGTCCAATATATGTTATCCTCTAACTACAGTCTCCAAAATACACAGTTTTGGTCAATATGTTTTATTGAATGAATATATGTTACAATACTGTGGGCACACAAGTTTGTTACGGCAAAGTTTGGCTACAAAACCAGATATAAAAATTTACCAACTAAAGCAGAACAACTGGTGTAAACAAAGCGAAGAAGAACAGCTTCACGGAGGCATGGCCCATGTATGCTTTTGAGCATAGCGCATATGGATAAAGCCGAGTTTTTATAATATCTGAACTAAGCAAACACCATACTTCACCAAGAATGCATTTTCCAACAAAAAAAAACTATATTATCGATGAAGTCAAGCTATGCTTGCAACATGGACATTGATTCTTGTGCTGTCTTTTTATTCTTCATGTGTCATCCAAGCCCTACCGTTCAAATCAGATCTGAGCCATCGCAAAATACGTCATGCTTTCATGGGCAACCAGCTCCATTGTCTGGGCTATGCCCTCTCACACCCGATTGACCATCACCTGGTTCCCCAGCATGCCTACCGCTGCTTCGCCCCTGTCGACATTGTCTAGCATCCCTTCGCTGTCCCTCGTGTTGTGGCCGACAATACTTGATACCAGCTATACCACGGCCCTGGCAATAGTCATGCTTACCCTCCCAACATCCACTCCAGATGTGTACTCTTCCTCTCCAACAGTGGCGAGATCGTTGAGTCCATGTACTTGTACTCCGACTCAGAAAAGATCTAGGATGGGGAGAGTGGCAAGCCTGGGAATTAGTGCTGATTTGTAAATGGTCGTGATTTCGCCTAACCACTAATGAGATTGACTAGCCGAACTAGAGCTTTTGTGAGCTTCATTCGAGCAAAGGTCAAGCTCACTGAGTCACTGTGAAGCTCAAAGCTGCTTTCTAGCCAAGCGTGGGTAAGTCTTCTCTAGCTTGTTTTCTCATTGACAGACCTAGCATGCAAATGACTAAAGTTTATGCCTTTTTTATATATGCTTGATGCACACCGTGGGAAAAACAGTTACATTGACAACATATGAACTGAGGCCTCACTATCCGGTGGTCACATTATCAGAATATGACTAAAAATAGAGCACAGCAACATTTGCTAAAAGATGAAGGGTAGAGCAACACTATACAACCATAAGCAAATCATAAGTAAAAAAAGCTGCATGCCTAAAAAATGCAATACCTGGATTCTTTGTCAAACCCGAATCTTGCTCCAAAGTAGAAGGCTACTGCTAGCAACCAGGCATCACTGTGCACCGCAACAAGTGACAACCAATCTTTCTCATCCATCCCATCCCGAGCAAAATTAATTCCCAGTGCCGGCTCTGGAAGTTCTGGGGGAACCTCCTCTGCAGGCAAGTTCACTTCCCATGTTTCATTGGGAAGACCATACAGGCATAGATTCTCTTTCTCTGAAATCAAAATGGCAACCTCTTAAGCCCCCTGGTCCCATTCAGGACTATATTCTATCCAATAAAAACAAGCCAGGACAAAGAAAGCCTCAGCAGGACTGCAACTGCGTGCCCAAGAAATAAAAACGAGAGTAGAAGAATAAGGAAAAGATCCGTCCAATCAGACTCTATAATGCGCCTTCGCGATCCTAATACAACAGATACAAATTTTAAGACTAATCCAGGATAAATACTACAGCTGCCAACTTGCAGTTGGATACACTAAAATATGGCAAATTAGTGAGTATATCATCTGACATCACGAGGACATGTGGTGGTGAACGTAAAGACGCGAAAAAGAATGCCAAACGAAGATGGCGTACCAAAACTTGGAAGCCTCGAAAGTTCTCCACAGGATAGCCTGATCTAGTACTGTTAAACTTATGCACTATGTCAGTGGAAAATGACTAATTAAATAAAAGCCCGAAAATACCCTTCATAAGATGGATACCATGGTCATTTGGTTACACCGCACCACACATCATTTTTCTGTGTGAAGGGCGACGAGAGCACTAGTCAACAAATCAGGAAAAAAACAAGCGCCCCACCTCATCCCTTTCTCTCTCTTACCCGCACCCACTGACACCCACCCACACGCACACGCACACGCACCATTTTTCTAGTACAACTGATCTGTTAGTAGATCGAAAGCAAGAACTACCAAACTAAAACAGACGGAAACAATCCAGTGACTTTTCCTGTAAAAATCACAAAGCTTCCTAAAGGTTTGATGAAAAATCACCAACCCACTGGTATATGAATTCCAGCGAAATTCCCCTACAGAAATCGGGGCAGAGAGACTCCCAAATTAGAGCAAATAACAAATTAACAACAAGTCGAGCACAAATTTCCTCTTGAGAGAAGAGGCAAAGAGAAACCCACGCCAGAAACACAAACTCCACTCGAGCAGATAAAAATCCGCATCACTTCCATGTGAAACCTCAGCGAATTCGAGGCCCGAGAACGGCAAATCAGAGACGGTCGCGAGCTCACCTGGGTCGCACTGCTGGTAGAACTTCTCCACATCTGCAAATCAACCAACCAAAAAACCAGAAACCAATCAGAACCTCCAAATCCTCACACAGAGCCCCGGCAACACTCGAAAAAAAGTCTCGGCCGGGGAGAAGAAAGTGAGCGCGCACCGGTGGTGAGCGCCTTAATCATGCCGGCCCGCCGCGCGCGGAAATCCCTGAACACGTCCTCCGGCGTGCGATGCGTGCCTCCCCCGTCCATTTGGAGGCGCAAGCGTCGCCTGAGCTCCGGGGCTAGGGTTAGGGTTTTGGTGGCGGAGGCGACTGGCCGAGGCGAGTAGTAACTTTAGAACAGCGGAGGGGATTGACGACCAGCCGAGGAAATGGATTTTGAGGAGATAGTGGAGCGGAATGCCCAGTTCGGGGGACCGGAGCGCGGGCTTTGGAACACATCGAGGTTCCAACTGCAAATTTATCGCACTTGCCTGTTTTGCTGGTGGAATTGCATTCGCACCCAGGAAAGGTTTGCGATTTTCAGCTGCGCCTCCGAAGAAAACGGTCACGCGCGGCAAAGCTCTGACCGCTGTAAAGCCGGGTTAAACGCATCCCCGATGAGCCGCTGGCGTGTGGGTCCTGGCAGCGGCTGTCTCTGGTTCCGTGCGACTTTCCACACCTCAAAATAAGCGAAAATTAGCAAGGATACGCGCCCGCGTATCCGTCTACGTCCGTTCCGTTCATCTATGGTTTGCAGAGAGGGGCATTCAAGAGCCAACCTTTGATTGGATGGTTAGAGAGATTATGGTATTCCCAGCCCATCAGGGTTCAAATTCTGGTCTGCGCATTTTATTCCTGGATTTATTTCAGGATTTCCGGTGATGCGCATTCAGTGGAAGGAGACGTTCGTCTAGTACAATGCCCCCAAGCCTCTACTGTCGGTGATCGAGCTTGGAGCGCCACACGGTCCTCCCATGTATCTTCAAGGGCTGACGCGTCCGACCAGTGAACGCATACTTGCTCGATCATGGCGCCATTTTTCTTACGCCACCGCTGCTGGAGGACTGCGACAGGGACCACTGGAGCGTCAGTATGATGCGGGAGTTCAGTTTGAGACACGTACCAGGCCGCAGGCAGTGGCGTAGTTGGGACACATGGAAGACCGGGCGCACTTGAGCATGGGACGGCAATTCCAGTTTGTAGGTCGCATCGTTGATCTTGACAATGATCTTGTAAGGACGATAGTACTTGAACGCCAGTTTGTGGCTGGCGCGTCGGGCAACAGAAGTCTGAATATATGGTTGTAGTTTGAGGTAGATCGAGTCGCCCACGGAGAAGACTCGTGGAGATGGCCGCTTGTCTGCTTGAGCTTTCATGTGCTGTTGTGCCATGTTCAAGTGTTGTTGTAGCAGGTCCTGAATGACAGCGCGCTCATCTAGCCAAGAGTGCAGCGCTGGCACTGTGCACTCACTGGTGGGAGTGATTCCCCAATGTGTTGGTGCATGCCCAAACATGGCTTTGAATGGCGACATGCCTATGCTGGAATGATGTGAAGTGTTGTACCAGAACTGTGCCAATGCAGGAATCCAGTGGCTCCATCTGGTTGGGCAAGCATGCACAAAACAGTGGAGATAAGTTTCAACACACTGGTTGACTCGCTCCGTTTGCCCGTCGGTTTGCGGATGATTAGCCGTGCTCAGCCTCAGTTGTGTGCCTGCTTACTTGAAAAGCTCCTGCCATAAATGACTTGTGAAGACGGGGTCGCGGTCTGACACAATTAAGGCTAGAAATCCATGAATTCTGTACATTGTTCATGTAGAGAAGCGCCACTCTGGCAGCAGTATAAGGATGCGCGAGTTGGAGGAAATGGGCGAATTTGGTGCGCTTGTCGACAATAACCCAAAGGCAGTTGAATTTACCGGATTGGGGTAGCCCGTCGATGAAGTCCATGGTGATCATCCCCCATGGTTGTTGGGGAATTGGAAGTGGTTGGAGCAGGCCCGGGGACGCTGATCTGTCCGGTTTTGCTTGTTGGCAAACTGGGCAGCAGCACACAAACTGCAAAAAATGTGTCTTCATTTTTGGCCAGGCGAAGAGTCGACGGATGCGCCGAAAGGTTGCTAGGAACCCAAGTGCCCGCCCATAGGACTGTCGTGAAATGCTGATATGATCTTCTGTTGAAGTGCCATTGAGCCCCCAAGCTAAATACGCCCTCGGAACCTGAGAATCCCATTCTGCAAAGTGAACCTGCCTTTCAGGTCTTCCTTGACAGCCAGCTGTTCCAACAGTTTCTGTGCCTGCGGGTTACAGTTGTAACTAGCTGCAACATCCTCAAGCCAAGATGGTTGGCAGGAAGTGACAATAGAAAGTATCTCAGGAGAGCCTGCGCGTGATAGGGCGTCAGCTGTTGTGTCTCCAGTCCCCTTTTTGTACTATATGGTGTAGCACAGGCCCAACAGCTTAGTGAAAGCGCGTTGTTGCCAGGGGGTGGAAAGGCGTTGTTCCTCCAAGTGTATCAGACTCTTCTGATCGGTATGGATGACAAATTCGCTGTGCCGGAGGTAGGGTCACCATTGGTCCACAGCTACGACAATGGCGAGGTACTCCTTCTCATAAGTGGAAAGGCCTTGGTACCGCGGGCTCAAATTTTTGCTCATGAAAGCGATGGGATGTCCTTCCTGCTGCAAGACAGCGTCGATCCCTTTGTCACACACATCTGTCTCGATCGTGAAGGTCTTGGTGAAGTCCAGCAATGCCAAAACAGGGGTCGTGATCAGTTGTTGCTTGAGCAGGTCGAACGCTTGGGCAGTGTTGTCGGTCCAAACAAACGGAGTCCCTTTCTTGAGCAGATTGAGCAGGGACCTGGCAATGATGCCGAATCCATGAACGGAGCGGCGATAATATCCCACGAGTCTGAGGAATTTCCGGACCTGTTTGGCATCTTGAGGGGTCGACCAGTCTTGCACAACACGAATTTTACTGGGTTTCGTGGCCACACCTTCTGCACTGATAACATGGCCTAAGTACGAGAGTTGCTACTGGCCAAATTCACACTTCGACCGCTTGACTTTCCACTGGTCTTTACGCAAGAGCTCGAGGACTTGTCTGGTATGAGAAACATGATCTTCCCAGGTGCGACTGAACACCAGGATATCATTGAATAATAAGAGCACGCAATGCCTGAGGAGGGGATGCAGGGTGTCGGTCACAGCACTGATAAATGTAGCTGGTCCTCCTGCCAACCCAACAGGCAGCACCTTGAATTCATAATGGCCCAAATGTGTCTGGAATGCAGTCTTGAACTCCTCTCCTTCAGCCAGCCAGATTTGATGGTACCCTGCTCGAAGATCAAGTTTGGAAAACCATTTGGGCCCGTGTAACTCATCAAGTAGCTCCTCAATCACAGGCATCGGAAACGTACTGACACGGGTCATGGCATTTAGGTGGCGATAATCGATGCATAGTCTCCATGTCACATCCTTCTTCTTGACCAAGATTGCCGGTGACGAAAAACTGTTGTGACTGTGCTGGATGACTCCTGACTTGAGTAGTTCAGCCATTTGATGCTCGATCTCCGTATTGTGCTCAGGCTTGTGATGATACGCACGAATGTTGACAGGCTGCGCGCCTGGCATCAGTGGTACGGAATGATCATAAGCACGACGAGGCGGCAGGCCGATGGGTTCTTGAAACACGCCGTCGAATTCAGCAAGAAGTTGTTGCAGTTCTTATGACTCTCTTTGGGCAGCCGCTGATTCTTCTGTAATGGGACAGAGCATGATAATATGTAGCAGAGAGCCCTGGCGGTGCAAGGTTTGGAGCTGGACTCGGTTGATCACATGGCAGGTAGTGGAGTTGGCCTCATGTCCGAACAAATGAGCTCGTCCCATCGCTGTCGGGAACTGGATGTACTTGGCGCGCCAGTCGACAGTCATGGGGCTGTGCTGTTCGAGCCAGTCCATGCCGAGGATGGCGTCGTACGTGCCCAGTGGAAGGATCTTCATGTTGGTGACGAAGTCATGGCCCTGGGATGACCACTGGTAGGATGGGATAGCAGCTATGCAGGTGAGCTCTCCCCCGTCCGTGACACGGACACAGCATGGTTGCTGGAGTGGCATGGCTCCCGTCAATTGGTGGGCGAGCTTCTGGTCAATGAAAGACGTGGAGCTGCCGATGTCAATGAGGAGCAACACCTCGTGCCCTTGCATCGTGGCGAGGAGCTGGAAGGCCTTGGGAGAGATGCTGTCGTCCAACGCCGAGCAAGAGATGGCCATGGCGGTGTCGCATGTTGATGTAGTAGTCGTGCTATCCTTTTGCTCCCTGTCCACGCCGAAGAGCTCGAGCATCTCCTCCACCACGTGAAGTTGGACCGTGGTGAGGCAGACGTGGTCTTGCCCCCAACGCTCTCTGCATTTGAAGCAGAGGCCGCGGGCTCGACGGTAGTCACGGAGTGCCTTCACCTTGGATGTGTCCGCGTGCGCTGCCTCAGTGTCGCGACGATCCGAGCCACTGCTCGGGGGAACTGGGCATGGTGGAGGTGGAGGTAGGGGCAGCGCCATGCCCGATTTGGAGTGCATCTCAGGCGGTCGCAGTAGAGAGCCGATTGCCCCGTCCGCCACTTCCTCTTGTAATAGTGCAAGCGCGCATGCTGTATCCAAGTCCGGTGGTCGCTACACCAAGACCACCGCGCGGATATCCTTCCACGGCCCCTCGACAAAACGAGTAAGATAGTAAAATGGGTGAATTGTGTCAGAGTATGAACTGAGATGATTAATGATGGATTCAAATTGCTCAATGTAATCTGCGGCCGTGGATGTTTGACGCATGGTGTAAAACTAGCAGATTAATGTTTGATGGCGATCACGCCCAAAACGCATACACAAAAGGGTGGTAAACGACTCCCAATCAAAATATGTGAGTCACTTCTGAATGGATTGTAACCAAATGGATGCAGAGCCAGAAAAATCCAGCGTGGCCATAGGTACCCAAAAAGACGGCAGGATAGCAAACATAGTAAAGTATTGTTCATAGAGGGTTTTCCACAATTTTGGGTTATCCCCTGCGAACTACAGAAATTGGATGGATGGGTGTGCTTGGCCTAAGCAGGTGAGCAGCTGACTGGCATGCGCGAACGGGGAAAGAGCAGGGGGCGACGGAGGGGAATCGGACTGACCGTTGACCGGGAGCGGTGTCGGTGTCAGAAAGGACACCGCAGGCGGCCCCCGTGTGATGTTGAAGACGCTGTGGCCATCGGGCCCTTGCGAGTTCGCTGTCGCGCCAAACGCGGCCCCGATATGGGCACCGGTCGTCGCTGGCAGTTGGTGGCTCGGCACTGGAGCCTGATGTGACGGGCCCTCCGAGCGCGGTGGTGGTGGAGTCGGTTGCGCGAGCTGTAGGGCCACCACCGAGTCGGTTAGATTGGCGACTCGCCGCTCGAGATCGGGGTGCCATGCCGCAAGGTCGTCGAGCTTGGCGTTGGAAGCCTGGATCGCGGCGGTGTGCTCCTTGAGGGTGGTTTCCAGGCGCTCCAAGAACGACTGCACGGACGGATCCATCGCCATGAGCCGGGATCACGCTTGGTGAAGGATCTTGTTTCCACAAATTGGGCCAGATCTATGCGGAGGAAGTGGGTGGGAGTGGTCTCTGATACCAGATGTTAGGGACAAGCTATAGGGGAGTCAATCTATCTTTCTCACAGTGGCAATTTAGTCTGGTACAAGCTGGATTACAAGAATGGATCGAATGGAAGAACTAGGGTGCGTTTCGTCGCTACCGGGTTTCTTGATCCACTGGATGACTGGCCTCCGGGGGAGGGACGAGCCTTAAGTAGCCAGCCAGTTGGGTGGATCTCAACGAGCCCACTGCGGCCCAATGACTGTTGGGTTGGGCCGCTTGGTCCTGGTGGGTCGAGAGGCAGCGATGGAGTCGTTGTCGTCTGGGTCCTTCTTGTTAGTGACGGTTGTTGCGTTCGTAGCAGTAGAGGCGCTGACATCGGGTGTGCGTGTGTGCGTTCATAGGGATGAGTGTATGCGCGTGTATATGAGCGCTTGTGTCTGTATTGATGTTCAAAAAAAGAGGGGCATTGAACCCTTAGAGCATCTCCAGCCATTGGCCCCTCAGGAGGCATAAAAATCGCCGCCTAGGGGCGAGCCAGCGGTAAACTCGGCTTTGGGGGTGGTTGGGCACCCAGCCGCCACCCCCAGGTGCCGATTTCGGCCCATTATTCGGCCCAAATTTGTCTAAAAACGGCCTGATTTTTGCGTGAATCGGCCCATATTCAGCGCGGTTCGGCGTGTTTCGGTGTGAATTTTCCCATACAAATAGAAATCAATTAGTTCATCACATAGTTCGGCATGGTTCGGCGTGTTTCGGCGTGTTTTTGCCTCCATAGTTCATCACAGAAAATCAATATAAATCAAATAGTTCAACAAATAGTTCAATACAAATTATATAGTTCAACAAATAAAAACTCAAGTTTCATCACACGTCATTCCCGGCATTTCCCTTGAGCCTCCATAGGTGCTCCACCAGATCGTGTTGCAGTTCTTGATGCACCTATGGGTCTTGGATCTCCTGACGCATATTGAGGTAGTCAGTCCAGGTTGCTGGTAGCTGGTGATCAACTTGGGCAAGAGGACCCTGCCTGTAATATGGTTTTGTGTCAAACACTGCCTCTTCCTGCTCGCTCTCAATGATCATGTTGTGCAAGATGACACAGCAAGTCATGATCTCCCACATTTGATCTTTCGACCAGGTCTGAGCAGGGTACCGGACAACAGCAAATCGAGATTGGAGCATACCAAATGCCCGTTCGACATCCTTCCTGCAAGCCTCCTAAACCTTCGCAAAGAAGGCGTTCTTGCCTCCTAGCACAGGGTTTGAGATAGTCTTCACAAATGTCGACCATCTCAGATAGGTGCCATCAGCTAGACAGTACCCCTTGTTGTAGTGCCGCCCATTGACCTCGAAGTTCACCGGAGGAGAATGACCTTCAACAAACTTGGCAAAGACAGGGGAGCACTGCATGACGTCGATGTCATTGTGAGTTCTTGGCATCCCAAAGAAAGAGTGCCAAATCCAGAGGTCATGTGTGGCCACTTCCTCAAGTACCACACTGCAACCGCCTTTGGCGCATTTGTACAACCCCTGCCAAGCAAATGGACAATTCTTCCATTTCCAATGCATGAAGTCGATGCTTCCAAGCATCTCAGGAAAACCTCTTCCTGCATTCTATGCTAGGATCCGAGCATTGTCTTCCACATTGGGTGTTCGCAAGTATTGCGGTCCAAACACTGCCACCACTGCCCTGCAGAACTTGGAGAAACACTCAATGGTGGTGGACTCGGCCATGCGCCTATAGTCGTCGAGTGAATCATCGGGAGCTCCGTATGCAAGCATCCTCATAGCTGTCGTGCACTTCTAGATTGAGGTGAATCCAAGTGTGCCAGTGCAATCCATCTTGCACTTGAAGTAGCTGCCGAACTCCCGGATGGAATTCACAATCCTGAGGAAAAGCTTTTGGCTCATCCGATAACGGCGCCGAAATGCTTTCTCGCCGTGCAATGCAGCATCGGCGAAGTAGTCTGAGTAGAGCATGCAGTAGCCTTCCAGACGATGTTGGTTCTTTGCTTTCACCCGCCCAGGCGCCGAGCCACCTCGTCGCGGCTTCTCAGTGCTCGCGAGCAGGCCGGCGAGGGCGACGAGCACCATGAGATGCTCCTACTCCTGGACGTCGGCTTTGGCTTCCTCCTCCAGCAACGCTTCGAGCACCTCCTCATCTTCTGAGTCCATCGCTGGGCCGGGCAAATCACCGATCACCTTGCGGGCGAGGTGTGGGTGCAAACCAACCGGTGTACAGGTGCACGGCCGGAACGCCGGAAAAGTTGCCCAGACGGCGGTGGAGAGGCTGCCTCGGCGAAACCTCTCCTTTTTCTGGCGGGGAATGGTCTATCTAGCTGTGGTGGGCTGTGGACGGTGCCGGGATCGGCAGGGTGGCGGCCGAGCGCGCAGGGTCGGAGGTGAATCTGGACAGGGTGGCTTGACTTTTCGCCTGGTAGTGTGGCCCCAGGTGCATTTTTCCCTTGCGCCGGAGCCCCCGAGCGCCCCCAGTGCGTCGGGTTCGGCCTGCGATCGCCGGGCGCAAAAACGGGCCGAGCCGACGGAATTTGGCGTCTTGGGGGCACGGCTGGGGTGTTTTTTCGGCGCCAACATGGAAAAAACGCCTGGGAGGGCTTGCTGGGGGGCGCGGCTGGAGATGCTCTTAGGCGCTCAGGGTGACTAGGGTTTGGCAGAACTTGGCAGCGCCCGTGGACTAGATCGACGGGGCGCACGTGAGATCACCGGGCTGGGATGGACGCACAGTCAGGCAGCGACGGCAGTGGAGGCGGGGGAGGGGGCACTCTCGCCCCAGTCCGCCAGGGCTCGTCTCGAGGAACAATTGGGGAAACGGGACATCTCAGAGGAGGAGGCGACACCGTTGGTTCTTGATGATCGAGTTGAGGGCGTTGCGAAGAAGTGGATGATTGCGGGGAAGGTACTGCATCGCAACATACTGCATATCAAGACGATCCCCAACACTCTACGTCCTGCATGGGGAAACCCTAAGGGATTGGCTTTCCGCATTGGGGGGAAATATGTTTGTAGCGGAGTTTACAAAGCGAGATCGGGATCGCGTGTGGGAAGGAAGTCCATGGCACATCAGCAAGCACACAGTCATCTTGCCTGAGTTTGATGATTGCATGAGGCCGTCGAAGCTTAGGTTTGATAAACTTCAGGTCTGGGCTAGGGTTGTGAACCTCTCGTTTAATCTTCGGGATGAGGCGTGGAGTAAAGCGATCACTAAGCAAACGTACAAGAACGCAACTGATATTCACTTTGATCATGGTGGAGGCTACCTGCGCACTCGAATTACTCCGGATGTAGCGAAGCCATTGAGACGTTCAATCTTGATTGAATCTGCAAGGAGGGGCAGACTGATCCTTATGACATATAATATGAAAACATCCCCCACTTCTGCTTCTCATGTGGACGATTGGGACACTCTAACTTGCTCTGTCCAACACCTGGCACTAGAGATGAACATGGTGATCTACCTTTTGGCAAGGGACTTAGACCGGGGGAAGAGAAGAGGACAACTGCTTCATCCGAGAGTTTGTCAGCAACCAACCAGCAAACACGTAACAGTAAGCAGGATACAAAGAAATCTAGCACGACTGCTGGTGGGGGAAACGAGGTGAATTCACCAAAAAGAGGAATGCGACGCCCAAGCGTAAGGGGGGGCCATCGGCGCAAGTCTACTAGAGGGTGGAGATGCCCCTGTTGATGAACTATGCAGCAAATGATGGACATGGGATTGATCCTATCAGTACTGGCGCATCTGTTGAAGGGGATGGTGCAGAGGAGGAAGGCACCGAAAGGGAACCAAAAAAGAAGAAGCCGAGGCCTTGGATTATTCTGGTTGTTTCGCAGTGACCAGTGTAGGTCTTAGCGGAGGCCTTGGATTATTCTGGTCAAAGGACGTGTCCGTTGAGCTTAAGAACTTCAGTACCAGCCACATAGATTGTGTGGTGCGGAGAGTTGATCATCCATCAGATATGTGGCGCTTCATAGGTTTCTATGGCGCGCCAAGAGTGGAGGACTGCCACCATAGTTGGCATTTCCTTCGTACCCTATATTCACTTGCACATGATGCATGGGTTTGCATGGGTGACTTCAATGAGACTTTGTACGCAGATGAACATTTCAGTTTGTTTGGCTCGCCCTGAGTGGCAGGTGAGAGAGTTTCGGGAAGTAACAGATGAATGTGCACTCCAAGACCTGGGTTGGATGGGTGTGCTATTCACGTGGGACAACCGGCAGCATGGGGGGGCATGAAGGCCCAGATTGACCGTGTTTTCGTGAATGAGCAGTCCACGAAGTTGTTTGGTTTCACAAGTGTTCGTCACATTAGTGTTGTTGAATCTGGCCATTGTTTCATCAGGTTGGAGTTCCAGAAGCATATGTGTGACCAAGCTGGTCAGTCAAAACTGTTCAGGTACGAGAACATGTGGCAGACGCATGTGGACTATGAACATATAGTGACTGAGTGTTGGCACCAACATCAGCACTCACCTGGTCTACAAGGAGTTATTGAGTCGCTAGCAGCTTTGCAACAGCGGCTTAATCCTTGGGGAAAGAAAGAATTTGGCTATTTAAGAAGAATGGTCCGAAAACTCCAACAAAAATTGGGCAAGCTACGACGTCAGTCTATAGGGCGAGGTCCAAATGAGGAGGAAAAAAGTACTATCCTCAAATTAAGAGAAGCTCTTCGCCAGGAGGAGATTTGGGTTCGACAACGATCGCGAGTCCTTTGGCTTCGTGATGGCAATTGAAATACAAAATATTTCCAGGCGTAGGCTAAACAGCGACAGTGCGCCAACAAAATTGTTGGTCTACGCAAGTTGGATGGGTCGGTTTGTGTTGATGGAAATGAAGACAAAGTTGAAATACAGAACTTCTATCAGCAACTATACACCTCGCGAGGGTCCACGAACGCGACTGAGGTGTATCGCATGTGCCTGTACAGATCACCCCGGAGATGAACTTGGTTCTTGATGGGATCTTTACTCTAGAAGATGTGCATAAGGCTCTTTTTCAGATGGTGCCATCAAAGGCACCTGGTGTCGATGGCTTCACGACGGGTTTTTTTTCAGAAGCACTGGGAATTATTACGTTATGATATAACAAGTGTTGTTCTTGGATTCCTTAATGGAAGGGATCTGCCTTTGGGTTTGAATGATACGTCTATTACACTTATACCAAAGGTACATAATCCCCAGAATATTACTCAATACCGTCTAGTGAAAGTGCTAGTATCCGACTAGAGGGGGGTGTAGGATTGTAAGCATGTCTAGAGAGGGGGTGATTAGACTACTTGACCAAATAAAAGCTTATCCTTTTCCCAATTTTAGTTCTTGGCAGGTTTTAGCTCACTTAGCACAAGTCAAGCAATCTTAACACAATTCAAGCAAGCATGCAAAGAGTATATGAGCAACGGAAAGTAAAGCATGCAACTTGCAAGAATGTAAAGGGAAGGGTTTGGAGAGTGCATACGCAATAGGAGACACATATGTTTTTGTCGTGGTTCCGATAGGTGGTGCTATCGTACATCCACGTTGATGGAGACTTCAACCCACGAAGGGTAATGGCTGCGCGAGTCCACGGAGGGCTCCACCCAAGAAGGGTACACAAAGAAGCAACCTTGTCTATCCCACCATGGTCGTCGCCCACGAAGGACTTGCCTCACTAGCGGTAGATCTTCACGAAGTAGGTGATCTCCTTGCCCTTACAAACTCCTTGGTTCAACTCCACAATCTTGTCGGAGGCTCCCAAGTGATACCTAGCCAATCTAGGAGACACCACTCTCCAAGAAGTAACAAATGGTGTGTTGATGATGAACTCCTTGCTCTTGTGCTTCGAATGATAGTCTCCCCAAAACTCAACTCTCTCTCACAGGATTTGGATTTGGTGGAAAGAAGGTTTGAGTGGAAAGCAACTTGGGGAAGGCTAGAGATCAAGATTCATATGGTAGGAATGGAATATCTTGGTCTCAACACATGAGTAGGTGGTTCTCTCTCAGAAAATGTAAGTTGGAAGTGTAGGTTTGTTCTGATGGCTCTCTCCACGAATGAAGAGGAGGTGGAGGGGTATATATAGCCTCCACA
This sequence comes from Triticum dicoccoides, assembly GCF_002162155.2. NCBI lineage: Eukaryota > Viridiplantae > Streptophyta > Magnoliopsida > Poales > Poaceae > Triticum > Triticum dicoccoides. Next base: position 88,842,950 of record NC_041387.1, on the reverse strand, counting down.
CAAATTCTAACCGTTACACACAACTTACCAATCTCGGTGGGACCGAATTGAGAAACTCGGTCGGACCGATTCAGCAAATCTAGTGACCGTTAGGATTTTTGGTGGGACCGACATGCAACTCGGTAGGACCGATATGGATAGGGTTAGGGCATAACATAATCTTGGTGAGACTGATTACACAAACTCGGTGAGACCGATTTTGGTAATAAGCTAACTAGAGAGTTAGTCAAGTAAAGTCGGTGGGACCGATTCGCTCATCTCGGTTGGACCGAAACATTACGAAAGGGAAACGGAGAGTTTACATTGCAATCTTGGTGGGACCGATCGTTCATCTCGGTGGGACCAAAACGTTGCAAAGGGAAACATAGATATTACAATCCCATCTCGATGAGACCGAGATCCCTATCTGTGAGACCGATTTTCCTAGGGTTTGTGGCAGTGTCTATGACATCTGAACTCGGTGGCGCCAGATAGAAAGAATCGGTGGGGCCAAGTTTGACTTTTGGTTTAGGTCATATGTGGATGTGAGAAAGTAGTTGAGGGCTTTTGAGCATATCACTAAGCACTTTGAGAAAGAACCTCATTAAGCAACACCTCATCCCTCCTTAATACTATTGGCTTTTCCTATAGACTCAATGTGATCTTGGATCACTAAAATATAAAATGTAGAGTCTTGAGCTTTGAGCTTGAGCCAATCCTTTTGTCCTTAGCATTTTGAGGGGTCCACTTTTCTCATCCATGCCATGCCAATCATTGACCTTTCCTGAAATATTTATCTTGGAATAGTATTAGCTCAATGAGCTATATGTTGTTAGGAATTACCAAAACCACCTAGGGATAGTTGCACTTTCAATCTCCCCCTTTTTGGTAATTGATGACAACATATAGATCAAAGCTTCGACAAATGATAATAAGATTAAAAAACATTGTCGTTTTGAGAAGTATGTGAAAAGTAAGAGCTCCCCCTAAATTTGTGCATAGTTTGAGATTTGCTTTGGACTGCAAATGCACAATGAATTAGGATCATGGGTTACTCTTCCATGTCACATACATCTTGGTGGAGCGCTCAAAATGATAATAATTAAATACATGCACTCATCACCAAGCAAAGTGAATGATCATATAGAGATAAAAGGATAATGTCATCCAACAAGCATTAAGGTAGCACTGTATAAGATCAAACACATGATCATCCAAGTATCACACATACGCATAGAATGTATCTCAAACAAGCAAACAAATAAAGTTCAACCACCAAAACAAGAGAGTACAAAAGCAACTCTCTCTCTCGAAGCCTAGGATCTATACATTTTCTCCCCCTTCGGCAACAAGTTATCAAAAAGTTCATAAAAATGCATAGTGCTAAATCGACTCTCAGGCTTGGTCTTGATGTGGTGGTGTAGAAATGACTCCAAGGACGAAGGCATCAGTTGATGAAGATGGAGCTGGTGGAGTAGGTGCTGGAGCCGGTGGCAATGAAGCTGTAGATGGTGCAGAAGAAGTTGCTCTGGTGTCTGTCACTGGCACTGCAGCTGATCTCTGACTTCTGGGCACTCTAGCAAATGTATCAGTGGTAGTGTTGCCCTTCCTCTCCTGCACTTCATCTTGAAGTTGCTCAACAACTGACTGTATCTCAGTGACCTTCACATCTAAGTCATAGAACTTCTGCTCCATGATCCTCTCCAAGCTCTCCTGATTTTGTGTCAGGGTGGCCAACCCCTTCTCAATCCTCTAAGTGGAGGCAATTAAGTAGCCAAGATGATCTTGCTTGCTCTTCAGGAAGTACTGAGATGCCTCTTCAGCAGCTGGCATCTTTGCAGCCTTTTCAGTCCTTGCCTTCTCCTTCTTTGTTTGTGTTTGCACAGAAGATGGTTCATTTTCATCCATCATTACAATGTTGTCCTCAAAGTCTGGGTAGATAGGCATGTGATCCTTGTCCAGGAGATATGTGCCTATGCCCATCTTGGAGTTGATGAGCTCCTGAATCTGTGGGGCATACCCATGACTTCTCTTCTGGTCAGCAGCAGTTCTCTTGATAGTCTCAACAATTAAGCTCATGATCTTGAACTTCTGAGGCACATCAAATATGTGAAGCAAATTAATTGCATGGCCTCTGATCATCTTGTGATCACCTGACTTTGGCAATAGAGTGTGCCTTAGGATGCAGTTGATTGTTGGCAAACCTGACAGAAGGTAATGTACTGATCCAAACTTGTGTGTCTCAACAGCAGCATCTGGGATCTCTCTGTACATATGTGCCATGGAGTTGTGATCCTTTTTCTTCTTTGCATAGACATCCAAGTCATCTTCATTTTCCCTAGGAGCATTGATCAACTCTGCCCACTCTTCAACTGTTGATTGGTACCTAGTACCTTCAGACATCCAGACAATCCTTCCATCTGGGTAGAAGTGAGCTATGGAGTAGAACTGCATAATAAGCTCATCATTCCACTTTGTGAGCTTCTGCCCAACAAAGTTATCTACCCCACAAGACTTGAAGCTGTCAAAGACTCCAGGATAGTGTTCTTCATTTTCCCTGATGTACTTCCAGTCCACCCATCTCATATCACAGACTATTGGCTTCTTATCAAGCATCACTGTCTCATAGAAGTCCCGCTGTTCCTTTGTATGGAACCTGTAGTCCACATCAGTCCTTCTCCTGACAGCATAGGGATCTGTCAATCTCCATTGTCTGAGTCTTACATCCTTCCTGAGCTTCATATCCTCAGGTACTGGGTGAGCATCATTGTGATCTGGAATTTTGGGCTTCAACTTCCTCAAGACATGCGACTCATCATCTTCTTCTTCTTCAGCAACTTCAGGCACTGGGGCCTTGTTCTTCTCTCCAGCAGGAATATTCCTTGTATTCCTCTTGGGTGCAGCTTTAGGCTTAGGTGCAGCTGCCTTGGGAGCTTCTTTGGGCTTAGATGGAGCAGCCCCTGATCTGATTACATCTCCCAGAAGCTTTTGAGCTTTAGGTGCTGGTGCAGCAACCTCTTCCTCTTCTTCTTCTTCCATCATGGAAGGCTTTCCAACAACTCTGGCCGTGGTCTTATTGACCCTTTCCTTCCTTTTCTTCCCTTCTGCAGCAGCCTCTTTGGGTTCAGATTCCAAAGGTACTTGAGTAGAGGCTCTGGCTTTAGACATGGGAATTCTTCTTGCAGGTGCTTTGGTCTTCATACCAGGCTTAGTGGCAGTAGATGTGCCATATTCCTTCTTCAACACCTTCTTTTTGGAGGTGGCCTCATCCTCAATAGCCACATAGTCTTCATCCTCAGAATCTGAGGTACTCTTCTTTCTGGCCCTGGTGGCTGCCTTAGGCAAGTTGCTGGGAGTGCTCCTGCTACCATCATAGCCGCTCGAGGGACTAGTGCCCTCACTCAAGTGAACCTGCTCCTCAGACTTGTTCTGACTGTCACTTTGATTAGACATGTTGCAAACACTGATAGCAGACCCTGTGAATAGATATAGATGAGGTAGAGGGGATGAGCATCACAAAATACAGAGGTTTTGCAAAAGAATGAATTGATAACTTAGTTTTAGTTTTCCACAGAAAGCATTTCGGATCTACCGATTTGTAAACTCGGTGAGACCGAAGCAGCTTTTGGAACCTAAACTAGTGAACTCAGTCAGACCGAGTCACACTTTGGTGGCACCGAGAGTGTTAGGGTTTTACAAAGTCCTGAACTTGGTCACACCAATTTGCAATTCTCAGTCAGACCGATAATCACATGTACAATGGCCTTGGCCAAATCGGTGGAACCGATTTCTACAACTCGGTTGGTCCGAGATGGTTTCGGCGGAAACCTAACCCTAAATTTTCAATCCACAACTAAACTACAGAGTGTTTTCACTGGATAAGATGATCTCAATCGTGGCAAGATACATGGCAACACAATGTGCTAGGAATTTGGAGTGTGATTAGCACAAGGATCAAGTCCATACCCTAGGTTCAGCGATGGACTTGCTACGGCGGCACCAGCGGAGACGATTTCCGTTGGCGGCGGTGAAGACCAACGGCGGGAGGTGGCTGGCAACGAGGATGACGATCTGGAGACCCAGGGAGGGAGAGCAGGCTGAGCGCGGGCGAAGTGATTCGGGGAAATTTCCAAATTTTGGCCCGGGGGTATAAATAGCCTGACCCTGTCGGTGTGACCGAGTGGAACGACTCGGTGGCACCGAGATGCATAACTGCAAGCAGTTGCTGCAACTCGATGTGACCGAAAAGTTCAAACCGGTTGCATCGAGATTGAAAACCTTGATCGACTTAGTGATCTTGGTATGTCCGAAAAGGATGAATCGGTCAGACCGAAATGCACAAAGAAGTTTTGGAAGTTTAAGTCCATGACAAATCAGGGACTCCGAGTGCTCCTCACACAGAGTGGTTTGAATCTGACTTGATCAAACTTTGTGATGTAGCATGAATAGAGTTTGAGACAAGAATAACATAGATAGCTAGAGGGGGTTCTTAGGCATTCTTGTCCATCCACTTGGCAAAAAGAAAAGAAGCCAAACAAGCAAAACTACAAGTGGATGTCCTCGAATGAGTAAAATATGCAAACGACATGCTCACACAATAAAATGGCAGATGAAATATGTGACAAAGCATGCACAACCAATTCTAGCATATATCAAGCAATTGGTGATGACTAGGTCATCTATATATGAGTATATTGACTTAGGAGTCAAATGAGAACATTTGATCATAGGTCATACTCATCGTTTAAGCTCAAGTGGGGTTACCACTTTTACATAATGCATTGATGTGTTCACATCATTAGAGTTGCTTTAGCTCAATTCTTAGAGTAAAGCTCCCCCTTGATGTGAGATCCCCCAGAGAGGGGTGAACTAACCTTGGGTTTTGTCGATGTTGACTTCATGTAGATGTTGAAGATGTGGATGCTCTAGGTTGATGTAGATCTTTTGGAGCAATCCTTTGGAGTGAGTTGCACTTTCAATACCTACACGGGTTAGTCCCACAAGGAACAAACAAGGATATCCATAGACATAGAGTGATGCACACACAAGATGATGTCCATGAAAGCATTAGGTTATTGTCCCTTGTCTTACCAACAAGAGGGTTTGTGATTCCATGAACTAGTGCAAGATGTGGAAGTTGATTGCACTTGTCCTCGCCAAAATGATAAGAGTGAAGTATGTTGGCGGAGTCACCCTCAAGAACTCTCTAGTTCTTCTTCTTCGGGATCCACACCATCTTGATGGGAATCCTTGGAGTTGTAGTCGTACTTGATGAAGTAGAACTTGTCGTAGTCTTGGGAACCCACTTGACCAAGGCTTTAGGAGCTTCTTCAAATGCATCGATATCCTCTTGAAGCTTGTCCTTGCCCTTATGCTTGTGGTCTTGTGGTGGAATATCATCTTGAGCTTGTGTACCTTTGAAAGAAGTAGGATCATACTTCTCTTGTTGAGGAACAAACTCCATCTTGGGGTATTGATCTTCTTCCCACTCAACTCCATTAATATTTGAACTTTCGTTCAAAACCAACACCTTGGTTCTTCCGGTGCCTTCCTTGCTTGCGTACAATTTCCTCGAATTGCTTACTTCCGGCAAGGCTCTTGTAAACACCTTTCTCTATAATTCCCTTCAATAAGCTATTTTCTTGCTCAAGTGTAACTTGGCTAAGAGAATCATTACGCTGTGTTTGGATGTTTGTATTGGAGGCCTCCGTATTGAATTGGTTTCAATTTCATTTCACTGAGGAAACTGTAATGGACATGAATACAAATTCACTTGTTTGGATGCTTGATGAATTGGCTGAGGGAATCTCATTGAAGTTTCAATACCAAATCATGTTTGGATGGCAAAGTACAAAATTGGATAGTGCTTTGTTCTATATGTATCAAATAAAAACTTGTAAAATGTGTGACTATAGTTGAATGATTATATAGCAATAAAAATTAACAAATATTCTAGAAATTCATGACAACATCATATAATATTCACATGACAACATCATATAATATTCACGCTACACGCTGTAGTGAAATGACAGTTCTCCCAATTCATCCGGACTTCTACACGCAAAATGGGGAAATCCTCGAACGACTCAGCTGCAATAAATAACACATTGGATTCAGACTTTCGGAGTCCTGCCTGGTGATGCTCGGGTTCTAGTCTCGTGCTTCAATGAAATTGACACGAAAATATCAAAGCTTGCAGGAGTAGGGAAAAAGGGCGGCCGTGCGGATACAGCCGGAGATGCGCCGGCCAGAGAGATCCGACGGCGGCCGTGCGGATATGGCTGGAGATGCACCGGCCAGAGAGATCCGACGGCGGCCGTGCAGGTCAGGGAAGGAGCGGCTGCAGGAGGATGGATGGATCCGATGGAGAGGAGGGACGTTGCAGGAGTAGGGAAAAGGGGCGGCAGCAGAGGGGGCTTGAAGGGAGCCGCCGCCAGAGAGAGAAGGAGAAGGAGGGTCGGGGAGTCGGGATGGATACCTACGGCGGCGGCGGCGCTGCCACTTCCTGAAGCTGGTCTCGCGCGGGGGAAGGACGCAGATCTCGGGCCGTCTGTCTCCAATCATTTTCTTTTGTGGGACTTCCAATTCAACCCAAATCGGAGCTGAGGAGGTCTGTATCGCGGGAGGCCTGCCCGCGTGAGCGCGATTTCGCTTCTGTATTGGGCTCGTTTCAGTCCGGACGTTTCGATGTGCATCCAAACACCTGAATTGGTAGCTAGCAAATACCAAATCCAATTCAGAAGGTCCATTATAGACATCCAAACACAACGTTAGTGGAATCAAGAGAACTACTAGAAGCAACAACATTGGATTTAGCATGATGATTGTTGTTACTACTAGAGGAAGAATCTTTCTTGTTCTTGTTACTAGACTTGACTTGAGGCATGTAAGTAGATAAGAGTAAATGCTTGGCAATGTAAGAACTTTTCTTGCGAAGATCATCATTGATTGCTTTTAAAAACTCATGTTCTTGCTCAAGATTGAGCTTTTCAAAACGCAATTTCTCATGAGTCCTTAAAAGTTCTCGATGATCTCCTAAGATAGTTTCATGAGCTAACTTAAGAGTGTTTAGTTCTTTAGTTAGAAGCTCAATCTTCTCCTTATCATTGTCATTCATTTTATCTTGATTAGCATGATTAATTGATGTTTCATCATATTATTCATCAGTAGAGTTGTCAACAAGTAAATCATCATCACCTAACAAGTCATCTTCATCACTATTAAAGTCAACATACTCGGGGTGTAATACCTTAGGGCCTTTAGCCATGAAGCATCTTCCAAGTCCTTCATTTTGTGAATCAAATATGTCATAGGAGTTGGTTGACACAAGTGCTAGACCGGCAACACCTTCATCTTGAGTATGTTCTGAGTCAGAGTGATAGCTTCTCTCGGAGTGATGTTCGGAGTCAGAGCCAGATACCCATTCACCAACATGAGCTTGATGTCTTTGTTTTGTGTAGATCTTTGATGATTTGTCCTTCCTTTCCGAATCCTTGCTTCTCCGGGATGTTCTTCGTTCATAACGATCATCTCTACTCATCCTCTCTCTTGGTGGCGATTCTTCTCTTCTACTTCTTCTCTTAGGTGATTCTTCTCTTCTCTTGTAGGGAGTCGTACACTCATTGGAATAGTATTCGGGTCTTCCACAATTGTAGAAATTACGCTCTCGACTAGAAGATCTTTTGTCATTGTATGACCTTGACTTGGAACTTGTTTCCTTGCTTCTACTCTTGTAGAACTTGTTGAAGTTCTTCACCATTAGGCTCAATTCTCCATTGAAGGCTTGTTTCTCACTTGATGATGTGGGAGCTTCACATGAGGCTTTGTAAGCACCACTTGTCTTGTTATGGAGCTCTTCCTTATCCTTGAGTGACATCTCATGAGCAACAATTCTTCCAATGACCTCCGTTGGCTTGAGATTCTTGTAATTGGGCATCATTTGGATCAATCACGGTATCATATTTTCCATCCAAGGATCTTAGGATCTTCTTGATGATGAATTTGTCAGTCATCTCTTCGCTTCCTAAGCCGACAATCTCATTTGTGATGAGAGCAAGCCTAGAGTACATTTCAGTGACACCTTCACCATCCTTCATCTTGAACTTGTCAAGTTGACTTTGAAGCACATCCAATTTGGATTCCTTGACGGAGTCAGTACCTTCGTGCATGTCAATCAAAGTGTCCAAAATTTCCTTTGCATTCTCAAGACGGCTGATTTTGTTGAATTCTTCGGGGCACAATCCGTTGAAGAGGATATCACAAGCTTGAGCATTGTATTGCAGCATCTTCAACTCTTCCGCTAGCTTCTCGGTTCGGTTCTCTCCCATCAAAGAATTCACCTTGCAAGCCAATACACACAATAGCCCATACGACAGGGTTATGTCCAAGAATATGCATTTTCATCTTATGCTTCCAACTAGCAAAATTAGTACCATCAAAGTAAGGACCTCTACGGTGATAATTTCCCTCGCTAGACGCCATACTCTCCTAGGTTGTGAAACCAAGTCTATGACCACCAAAAGCTATGGAAATCAAAGCAAATGGAGACCAAAGCTCTGATACCACTTGTAGGATCGAAAGTATGTCTAGAGAGGGGGTGATTAGACTACTTGACCAAATAAAAGCTTATCCTTTTCCCAATTTTAGTTCTTGGCAGGTTTTAGCTAACTTAGCACAAGTCAAGCAATCTTAACACAATTCAAGCAAGCATGCAAAGAGTATATGAGAAACGGAAAGTAAAGCATGCAACTTGCAAGAATGTCAAGGGAAGGGTTTGGAGAGTGCATACGCAATAGGAGACACAGATGTTTTTGTCGTGGTTCCGATAGGTGGTGCTATCGTATATCCACGTTGATGGAGACTTCAACCCACGAAGGGTAACGGCTGCGTGAGTCCACGGAGGGCTCCACCCAAGAAGGATCCACGAAGAAGCAACCTTGTCTATCCCACCATGGTCGTCGCCCACGAAGGACTTGCCTCACTAGCGGCAGATCTTCACGAAGTAGGCGATCTCCTTGCTCTTACAAACTCCTTGGTTCAACTCCACAATCTTGTCGGAGGCTCCCAAGTGACACCTAGACAATGTAGGAGACACCACTCTCCAAGAAGTAACAAATGGTGTGTTGATGATGAACTCCTTGCTCTTGTGCTTCAAATGATAGTCCCCCAACACTCAACTCTCTCTCACAGGATTTGGATTTGGTGGAGAAGGCTTGAGTGGAAAGCAACTTGGGGAAGGCTAGAGATCAAGATTCATATGGTAGGAATGGAATATCTTGGTCTCAACACATGAGTAGGTGGTTCTCTCTCAGAAAATGTAAGTTGGAAGTGTAGGTTTGTTCTGATGGCTCTCTCCATGAATGAAGAGGAGGTGGAGGGGTATATATAGCCTCCACACAAATTCTAACCGTTACACACAACCTACCAATCTAGGTGGGACCGAATTGAGAAACTCGGTCAGACCGATTCAGCAAATCTAGTGACCGTTAGGATTTTTGGTGGGACCGACATGCAACTCGGTAGGACCGATATGGATAGGGTTAGGGCATAACGTAATCTTGGTGAGATCGATTACACAAACTTGGTGAGACCGATTTTGGTAATAAGCTAACCAGAGAGTTGGTCAGGTAAAGTCGGTGGGACCGATTCGCTCATATCGGTTGGACTGAAACATTATGAAAGGGAAACAGAGAGTTTACATTGCAATCTCGGTGGGACCGATCGCTCATCTCGGTGGGACCAAAACATTACGAAGGGAAACAGAGAGATTACAATCACATCTCGGTGAGACCGAGATCCCTATCAGTGAGACCGATTTGCCTAGGGTTTGTGGCAGTGGCTATGACATCTGAACTCGGTGGCGCCGGATAGAAAGAATTGGTGGGGCCGAGTTTGACTTTTGGTTTAGGTCATATGTGGATGTGAGAAAGTAGTTGAGGGCTTTTGAGCATATCACTAAGCACTTTGAGCAAGAACCTCATTAAGCAACACCTCATCCCTCCTTAATAGTATTGGCTTTTCCTATAGACTCAATGTGATCTTGGATCACTAAAATATAAAATGTAGAGTCTTGAGCTCTGAGCTTGAGCCAATCCTTTTGTCCTTAGCATTTTGAGGGGTCCACTTTTCTCATCCATGCCATGCCAATCATTGAGCTTTCCTGAAATATTTATCTTGGAATAGTATTAGCTCAATGAGCTATATGTTGTTAGGAATTACCAAAACCACCTAGGGATAGTTGCACTTTCAGGGGGTGAATAGGTGATTTTTATGAAAGTCTTAAAAATAGGGGTGTTATGAAGACAAACAATAGAAATGAACCTATTGACATGCAGCAGAAGGTAGACTACACTAGATAAGCCATAATCAAGTAAGCAATATAGTGAAAGCGTGAAGACTATCAGCAGCTAGGTAGTATGGATCAGGATGGAAGATAGTATGAAGCCAAGCAGACAACAGTCTTCACACAGTGAAGTCAATCAAATCAGGCAAATGGGCAAAGACTTCACGAAGACAAACTGTAGGTAAGGTGAGAGAGGAAGGATAGACCAGTTACTCGGAGAGGACAAGAGATTTGTTGGACCAGTTCCAGTTGTTGTGACAACTGTATGTCTGGTTAGGGAGGCTGAGATTCAACTCAGAAGACCGTGTCTTCACCTTATTCCCCTTGAGTTAAGAACACTTAGTCCTCGCCTAATCACTCTGGTAAGTCTTCAAGGGAGACTTCCAAACCTTCACAGACTTTGTTCACCGGCAATCCACAATGACTCTTGGATGCTCAGAACATGACGCCTAACCGGCTGGAGGATTCACAGTCCTCAAGTGTAATAAGTCTTCAGATCACGCGGACAGAAAGACTTCAATGATGCCTAACACTCTTTTGCTCTGGGTGTTTTGGGCTTTTTCCTTGCAAGGATTCTCTCTCAAAGGCTTCAGAGGTGGGTTGCTCTCAAATAACACAAGCCGTGCACTAACTCTGAGCAGTCACCAATGTATGGTGTAGGGGGTGGGCTATTTATATCCAGGAGGCAACCCAACCTGATTTGTCCAAAATGACCCTAGGTCACTAAGGAACTGACACGTGTCCAATGGTCAGATTTCAAACACACGCGGCAGCTTAGCTTGGGCTACAAGCCAAGCTGACTCATCCAACTCTGGATAAGATTTGCCCTCATTGTCTTCGCTCGAAGACATAGGATTTGGTTGAGCATCACATCAGTCACTCTGACTTTGTTCACTTGGACCCCACTTAACAGTACGGTGGTTCCTATGACTCAACAAAGAAGAAAAGGAAACTACAAAACAACTATGTCTTTGCACTCCATAGTCTTCACTCGATGTCTTCTCCTATCATAGTCTTCAATGTGAATATCTTCACAGACCACCATTGTCTTCAATGTCTTCACACATTTTTAGGGGTCATCTCTGGTAGGTAAACCGAATCAATATGGGACTACTACCTGTGTTATCCTGCAATTTTCACAAACACATTAGTCCCTCAACCAAGTTTGTCGTCAACACTCCAAAACCAACTAGGGGTGGCACTAGATGCACTTACAATCTCCCCCGTTTTGGTGATTGATGACAATCTGGTTGAAGTTTTCAATGGGGATAAAAGTATGTGAAAGTTTAGTGTTGTGAGTATTGTCTTCATACATATGACGAGGCTCCCCCTGAAGATGTGCATATAAATGATTTGCTTTTGAATGCAGATGCACATGGCAAGTTTTGCTTTGTGGAGGCCATCATCAAAGTGTGAAGACAATACATTATGCATATGAGTAAATAATAAAGATAATGATATGCATAATGGAAAATGGACGTCTGTAGAATGACTTCATGCAGAATTTATCATCGCATCACAGAATAGCAGAAAAAGTAGCATACGACCATCAAGTTTAAGTGTTACAACTCAAAGAACCAAATGTTTCAAAAGACGAGAGCTGTAAGAACTTGGCAAAATAATACAGCCACCCATAAGGACCCGCTTGAAGACTATCAACTCATATGCTTCTCCCCCTTTTGTCAGTAATGACCAAAAAGGTTTGAAAACATAGAGCATTTACTCGTTTCTAGAAGGAGCAGGGTCGTTGTTGGATTTTGGTGGTGCAGAGGGGACTGGTGCAGAATCGATATGCAGTGCAGTCATGGTTGGTGAAGTGGCTTGTCTTCTTCATCGATGACATTCGCAACAACAGTTGCAGCCAAAGATGAATACTCAGAATCTTCAAGTGGTGGAGTACGGCGCCAGCTTGCATTAGGTGGAGGCCTGGAGTCAAACTTGAAGCTTTCAGCGAAGCCATTTGCTCGAAGATCATCTTCAGAACATAGCAGAGTTAGGCTCTTCCAGGACCGCCGTGCATTCTCATGAGAAACAGAAGAGTTCTTGGTGGCTAGATTGCGAATGCGATTGACATCAACCAATAGACTATGCATCTGATGCTTCAGCCAGTCGTGGTTCTTGTCCTGCTTCTGATGTAAGGCCACAAGCAGCTCTCGGTCATTGAGGACACAAGAACGCTTCCGAGGCCTTTGAGCAATAGTACTGGCAGTGGCTTCGGTATTGGCACGGTGAGGCAGACTCATATTGCCAGCAAGAGGATAAGCATGAACAACAACATTTGGAACATGAACCCCTTCTATGGGTTGTGTGAAGCTTTGATGATCAGCATTGTGAAGATATATTGGCTCTTTGGCAAGCTCAGGGTAGATGGATTCAACAGATAGATCAACCTCAGGCAAGAAGACAAGATGGTTGCGTGCTGAAGGCTGATAGTTAACAGTTGAATGAAGCTTCATTAGGCGCATCACCCATGGAGCGTAAAACTTTAGGCCAAACAGATCAATCCCTGATGCAGCAAGTTGTCTGATGAAGAAATTCTGGGAGTTGAACTTGATGCCATTGACAATATAGAAAACCAAAGTCTTCATGGCACCTTCAAGTTTGGCTTCAGAAGAATGTCCCTTGATTGGCTACAAAGTACGCCTCAGTATATGATAAACTATGTGGGGCAAGTACTCGAGGTCCTAGACAAGGAATTCCTTGGGATATTCTGCATCTTGAGGAAATGGCTTCATCATGCTGAGCATTTGACTCATGTTGGGTTTAGGCCGCTGAAAAATGCTCTGTAGTCCTTCTGTGTGGTGCTGACAACCAGGCTCATACAATTCACCTGGAGTGGGCAGGGAAGTAAGCTCAGTGATGTCCCGAGCTTTAGCTTCATGGTCCACATCACCTGTCATCCACTCAAGGATCCATGTCTTCGGATCCCGGTAGTAGCCACGAATGTGAAGAGTAGCATAGAACTGCAGCAGTAGCTCTTCATTCTAGTGCTCTTTGGTTGTGACAAATTCGAGAAGGCCAGCATCACGAAAGCAATCTAGAGCTTCTTCAAGACAGGGGAGCCCAGCCATAGCTTCACAATCAAGGTGCATGTGAGGGAAGATTCTCTCTTGGTTGTAGAGAACACAAGAGTAGTAGTTGCGCTGTTGATAGCTCCAGAAGTGATCTGAAGAGATCCTTGGCTTCGAGTATGGATTCTTGTCACTGTCAAAGAAGGTGTTGTGGGCTCTGAAGCTGTTGACATTGAAGGATCCTGGGGCTATTGTAGCACCAGGAAGTCTTGCTTCTGTACTTGTGGTCGCTGCTGCACATGATAATCATATTGGGGCCCTGGACCAGTGGGAGGAACCAGGAGGGGCCAAGGAACAGTGACCAACTCCATATCATGGTTGTAAGCCGTCTCCATAGTGTGAGGCCTTAGGGTGGAACAGCGCCATTAGTGGGGACTGGCGCGACAGAAGCTTCAGGGTTCACATTGGCTTCAGGCACAATATTGGCTTCAGGCTCCACAGGATCTTCAGCCAAGACAGGGTCATTGGCTTCATCAGTGTTTGTGGCAGCCTGAATGTTCTCAACCTCCATATGGTCAACGACCAGAGGGTCTTGCACAGACACATTCTCCTCGAGAATGACTTGATCTGGGGCAGGGGGTGTAGCAACTCTCTCTTCTCTTCTTTATCTTTCTTCTTCATCGGCTAATGCAGCCAGAATGTCTTCAGCAACTTTGGCTTCAGACTCAAGAACCGTCGTAGAAGGATTCTCTTCAGGGAACACTTGACGTGCCACTGAGCTGGATTATTGTGAATCTTCTTCTGGGATGGTTGACATGGAGACTGATGGCCTGAGGCCTTTGCGAAGCCGTTGGAACACATGCGACGTCTTTGGTGATGGAGTGGTCTCCATGTAATCGTCGTTATTCACCATTGGATGGTTGACTTGCGCTGGTGGAGTGCGGGGTGTTTCATCACCTACCGGGGTTTCTTCTTGCGGGCATTCAGCCCATGAATCATCCTGAGCAATTGGCGTCAATGGACGACCAATGCTGATGTATTCGCTGCTCGCCGGAGCAGGCGATGATACCAACTGATGCTCGATTTGAGGAAGGACTTCATCATCAACAACATTGTCTTCATGACCAATGTCTTCAACTGCGTTGGGGTCAACAGCTGGAACTTGCTCTTCTTCATGAGCCTCTGTGGAAGCAGGCTGGAGGAGTACAACTCGACGTTCTTGGTTTGTGGCAGCAGGGGGAGCAACTGAGATGGGTTCAACAATGAGGGGTCGAGAGGCTGTAGCACGCTCTTTCTTTGAAGACTTAGTTCCCTTAGTCTTCAGCTTCTTCTTAGAAGGAGCATCGTCAGATACATCCTTGAGCTTGCGTTTCTTGGCTTCAGCTTCAGCCGCTCTTTTCTTCTTCAGTTCAGAAGCTGCTGAGGAGACCTAGGCTTCGAGCCTGTCATACTGGCAGGGAAAACAATGTGATGTTCTTCCTGCCTTGGTGCAGTGTGGGTTTCAGCAGACTTCTTCTTCTTGGTAGCCATCCTGGGATCAATGCCAGGGCCCCCAAGAGCTTTCCTCTTTTCAGCTTCATTGTGGGCTTGAACACATTTCTCAGCGAGATACTTCATGCGCTGCCTTGAGCCTTTAGCTTCATTGCGTTTCTTGTGAAACTCCTCCTTGAGGTCATGCAACATCTTCTTGAAGATTTGAACATCAGCCACGCTGAGCTTGGCCATGTTCTTCTTGAAGTGAGCCTTCTCATAGTCAATCTTATTCTTCAGCTCAACAATCTTCTGAGCCAAGGCCCATTCACCAGCAATGGCTCCATGGAAGGTGACGCTGATGTCCACAGGGAGCTGAAGATCATCAATACTGATGTCCTAGTTGTCGAACCACTCATCGATGAAGTTATTCAGAATATCAACATCAAAGAGGGGCAGATCGTTAAAGATTTCCGCCTCTTGCTTGCTCTTGATAAGCATTTCCAGAGCATCATCACCAAGATCTTCATCACTGGACAGATCAATGGCTTCTTCTTCATTGTGTAGCACAACAAAAGGTGTCAGTGGTTGCCCAGTGGCCTTCTTGGGGAATGGCTTCATGGCCCTCTTGGACACGCGAGATAAGTCTTCAGACTGCACACTGGATTCAGGCGGTGCAATCTTCAGAGGCTTCCTCATTTAAGCTTTTGGTGAAGAAGATGGCTTTGAAGCTTTTGCCTTCTTCTTCTTTTCTTTGGGAGGTGAGGGAGCAGCTTCAGTGTTAGCATCACCATCAGATTGCTCCACTGCTGCTCTCTGAGCAGTAGTGTGAGACAGAATCCCATCAAAATTAGCAAAGGGGCCAATTTTGTTTTCATTGGCTTCACGTGTCCCATCAGATCTGGGAGCAGAGGGGCCAGGGTTGAAGTTGAGGCCATAGTCCTTTGCGTTCTGGGTAGCTAAATCTTTGGCAAACTGATAGTTGCGCTTGAATAGATTGTCATCACGACACCATAATAAGGAAGATGGGTCGGCATTTTCAGGCTGCGGTCCTCTGACCATGCAAGGATATTATTCTTGCGCAATGGCTTCAGCCTTGTTCTTTGGCACCAAGCCGCGATACAGATAGTCTCCCCATGGGTACTTGATGGCATTCTTCTCAGCGTATTCAGACGTGAAGAATCTGTATTTGAACCATTCCTTAGCCCAATATCTTCGGATCCACTGAATCCGATTCTTGCGCTGGTTGTAGTTTTCGTCAGGTCTGACTTGTATTGCTCGTACAAGGCAGGAGGCAGATCAAGTGCTGTGTTACCTCAGTGTTGCCTGCAACCTTCCGAGTAGACCTTTCTGAAGCCATAATATTCAAGTTGATTGGCTTCAGTACAGTGAATGGCTTCCGTCTGATTGACTTTAGACAAGAACTGGCTTCAGGTGATTCAATGTGATGATGTAAGTATTCTGCAAATGAATGCAGACTATGAGAACCAAGGGATTCTCCCACGAAAGTGTACCTGTGCCAGCACTAGAGATGCGAGGGAAGGGGAAGAGGTCATATGCATTCTTAGAAGATTTTGAAGATAAATCAATTTAGAAGACATTGACCTCATAGTGCGAAGACATTCACTTATTTGGAGAGAGTTGGTTCCAGATTTGTACGAATCCATGAATAAGTACAAGTGAGGATCTAACTAGTTATGAAGCATAAGTGAATATACTTAGCGTGGTATGAGATGCAGAAGAGAACAAATTCAGATTTGGATGTTCAGAAATCACTTTTGGATAAAGTGGACGGATTTGACAGATCTAAAAAGGCAGTAAAAAGTAAGATTTATTTACCCCGGATGAACTGCTAGACGGGTTGGAAGAGAAGCCGAGCAGTTCAATCTCCCACGCCCTAACTTGGCAGCGGAAGACACCTACAGCGGCGGCGGAGAGGACGAGGTCCGCGGCCGGTGTGAGGACGGTGTCGAAGAGGTCGCGACAGCTAAGCGCTTCTTCTCTGGCGTCGACACGAGCTAGCGGAGGCACTAGGGTTTGTGCGAGGGGGCGAGGTTGAAGAAGGGATAATGACCGCACGGGTGTGTATTTATAAGAAGGAGGAGGGTGGCGCAGCGCAATTATGCAGGTGCCCCTGGCGGTTCACATTAGATATACACGTGGCATGCATGCAACTCATTGAGAGTTGTTCCATGTGCCCACGCACGCCTGGATTGTCGGGTGGTCGTTCCGGTTTTCAGGCAATAAGGATGCAGTATTAAAACAGATTAAATGTTTGTAAGATTGTCCTCTGCTGACAGGGACTCAAAGAAGACAATCGACGTGTTTCAATAGAATGCATTGTTGGAAATATGCCCTAGAGGCAATAATAAAAGGATCATTATTATATTTCCTTGTTCATGATAATTGTCTTGTATTCATGTTATAATTGTATTATCCGGAAATCGTAATACACGTGTGAATACTTAGACCACAACATGTCCCTAGTGAGCCTCTAGTTGACTAGCTCGTTGATCAACAAATAGTCATGGTTTCCTGACACTGGACATTGGATGTCATTGATAACGGGATCACATCATTAGGAGAATGATGTGATGGACAAGACCCAATCCTAAGCATAGCACAAAGATCGTGTAGTTCGTTTGCTAGAGCTTTTCCAATGTCAAGTATCTTTCCTTAGACCATGAGATCGTGTAACTCCCGGATACCGTAGGAGTGCTTTGGGTGTACCAAACGTCACAACATAACTGGGTGATTATAAAGGTGCACTACAGGTATCTCCGAAAGTGTCTGTTGGGTTGACACGGATCGATACTGGGATTTGTCACTCCGTATGACGGAGAGGTATCACTGGGCCCACTCGGTAGTGCATCATCATAATGAGCTCAAAGTGACCAAGTGTCTGGTCAGGGGATCATGCATTACGGTACGAGTAAAGTGACTTGCCGGTAACGAGATTGAACGAGGTATTGGGATACCGACGATCGAATCTCGGGCAAGTAAAATACCGATTGACAAAGGGAATTGTATACGGGGTTGCTTAAATCCTCGACATCGTGGTTCATCCGATGAGATCATCGAGGAGCATGTGGGAGCCAACATGGGTATTCAGATCCCGCTGTTGGTTATTGACTGGAGAGTCGTCTCGGTCATGTCTGCATGTCTCCCGAACCCGTAGGGTCTACACACTTAAGGTTCGGTGACGCTAGGGTTGTATGAATATGAGTATGTAGCAAACCGAAAGTTGTTCGGAGTCCCGGATGAGATCCCGGACGTCACGAGGAGATCCGGAATGGTCCGGAGGTAAAGAATTATATATAGGAAGTGCTGTTTCGGCCATCGGGAGAGTTTCGGGGGTCACCGAGATTGTACCGGGACCACCGGAAGGGTCCTGGGGGTCCACCGGGTGGGGCCACCTATCCCGGAGGGCCCCGTGGGCTGAAGTGGGGAGGGAACCAGCCCCTAGTGGGCTGGTGCGCCCCCCTTGCCCCCCTAGGGTTGGAAACCCTAGGGTGGGGGGCGCACCACTTGCCTTGGGGGGCACTCCACCCCCCTGGCCGCCGCCCCCTTGGGAGATTCAATCTCCAGGGCCGGTGCCCCCCGGGGTCCTATATAAAGGAGGGGGGGAGGGAGGGCAGCCGCACCCCTGAAGTCTTGGCGCCTCCCTCTCCCCTGCTACACCTCCTCCTCCTCCTGTAGTTGCTTGGCGAAGCCCTGCCGGAGCCCTGCTGCATCCACCACCACGCCGTCGTGCTGCTGGATCTTCATCAACCTCTCCTTCCCCCTTGCTGGATCAAGAAGGAGGAGACATCATCCGCTCCGTACGTGTGTTGAACGCGGAGGTGCTGTCCGTTCGGCACTTGGTCATCGGTGATTTGGATCACGACGAGTACGACTACCTCAACCCCGTTCTCTTGAATGCTTCCGCTCGCGATCGACAAAGGTATGTAGATGCACTACTATCACTCGTTGCTAGATGAACTCATAGATGGATCTTGGTGAAACCGTAGGAAAAAAATTATTTTCTGCAACGTTCCCCAACAGTGGCATCATGAGTTAGGTCTATGCATAGTTCTGTATTGCACGAGTAGAACACAAATCTGTTGTGGGCGTAGATCTTGTCAACTTGCTTGCCACTACTAGTCTTATTTTTCTTCAGCGGCATTGTGGGATGAAGCGGCCCGGACCGACCTTACACGTACGCTTACGTGAGACAGGTTCCACCGAGTGACATGCACTAGTTGCATAAGGTGGCTAGCGGGTGTCTGTCTCTCCCACTTTAGTTGGAGCGGATTCGATGAAAAGGGTCCTTATGAAGGGTAAATAGAAGTTGACAAAATCACGTTGTGGTTATTTGTAGGTAACAAAACGTTCTTGCTAGAACCCAGTTGCAGCCACGTAAAAGATGCAACAACAATTAGAGGACGTCTAACTTGTTTTTGCAGCAATTGCTATGTGATGTGATATGGCCAAAAGTTGTGATGAATGATGAATGATATATTGTGATGTATGAGATCATGTTCATGTAATAGGAATCACGACTTGCATGTTGATGAGTATGACAACCGGCAGGAGCCATAGGAGTTGTCTTAATTATTGTATGACCTGCGTGTCAATGATTTAACGCCATGTAATTACTTTACTTTATTGCTAAACCGTTAGCCATAGTAGTAGAAGTAATAGTTGGCGAGCAACTTCATGGAGACACGATGATGGAGATCATGATGATGGAGATCATGGTGTCATGCCGGTGACGAAGATGATCATGGAGCCCCAAAGATGGAGATCAAAGGAGCTATATGATATTGGCCATATCATGTCACTACTATATAATTGCATGTGATGTTTATTATGTTTTTGCATCTTGTTTACTTAGAACGACGGTAGTAAATAAGATGATCCCTTATAAAAATTTCAAGAAAGTGTTCCCCCCTAACTGTGCGCCGTTGCTAAAGTTCGTCGTTTTGAAGCACCACGTGATGCTCAGGTGTGACAGATCCTTACGTTCACATACAACGGGTGTAAGACAGTTTTACACATGCAAAAACACTTAGGGTTAACTTGACGAGCCTAGCATGTACAGACATGGCCTTAGAACACAGAGACCGAAAGGTCGAACATGAGTCGTATGGAAGATACGATCAACATGGAGATGTTCACCGATGATGACTAGTCCGTCTCACGTGATGATCGGACCACAGCCTAGTCGACTCGGATCATGTAACACTTAGATGACTAGAGGGATGTCAAATCTGAGTGGGAGTTCATTAAATAATTTGATTAGATGAACTTAATTATCATGAACTTAGTCTAAAATCTTTGCAAAATATGTCTTGTAGATCAAATGGCCAACACTCATGTCAACATGAACTTCAACGCGTTCCTAGAGAAAACCAAGCTGAAAGATGATGGCAGCAACTATTCGGACTGGGTCCGGAACCTGAGGATCATCCTCATAGCTGCCAAGAAAGCATATGTCCTAGAAGGACCGCTAGGTGAAGCACCCATCCTAGAGAACCAAGATGTTATGAACGCTTGGCAGTCACGTGCTGATGATTACTCCCTCGTTCAGTGCGACATGCTTTACAGCTTAGAACCGGGGCTCCAAAAGCGTTTTGAGCGACACGGAGCATATGAGATGTTCGAGGAGCTGAAAATGGTTTTCCAAGCTCATGCCCGGGTCGAGAGATATGAAGTCTCCGACAAGTTCTATAGTTGTAAGATGGAGGAAAACAGTTCTGTCAGTGAGCACATACTCAAAATGTCTGGGTTGCACAACCGCCTGTCCCAGCTGGACATTAACCTCCCGGACGAGGCGGTCATTGACAAAATCCTTCAGTCGCTCCCACCAAGCTACAAGAGCTTTGTGATGAACTACAATATGCAGGGGATGGTGAAAACTATTCCTGAAGTATTTTCAATGCTGAAGTCAGCAGAGGTAGAAATCAAGAAAGAACATCAAGTATTTGATGGTCAATAAAACCACCAAGTTCAAGAAGGGCAAGGGTAAGAAGAACTTCAAGAAGGACGGCAAAGATGTTGCCGCGCCCGGTAAGCCAGTTGCCGGGAAGAAGTCAAAGAATGGACCCAAGCCTGAGACTGAGTGCTTTTATTGCAAAGGGAAGGGTCACTGGAAGCGGAACTGCCCCAAATACTTAGCGGACAAGAAGGCCGGCAACACTAAAGGTATATTTGATATACATGTAATTGATGTGTACCTTACCAGTACTCGTAGTAACTCCTGGGTATTTGATACTGGTGCCGTTACTCACATTTGTAACTCATAGCGGGAGCTGCGGAATAAACGGAGACTGGCGAAGGACGAGGTGACAATGCGCGTCGGGAATGGTTCCAAGGTCGATGTGATCGCCGTCGGCACGCTACCTCTACATTTACCTAGGGATTAGTTTTAAACCTCAATAATTGTTATTTAGTGCCAAGTTTGAGCATGAACATTGTATCTGGATCTCGTTTAATGCAAGATGGCTACTCATTTAAATCCGAGAATAATGGTTGTTCTATTTATATGAGAGATATGTTTTATGGTCATGCCCTGATGGTCAATGGTTTATTCTTAATGAATCTCGAACGTAATGTTACACATATTCATAATGTGAATACCAAAAGATGTAAAGTTGATAACGATAGTCCCACATACTTGCGGCACTGCCGCCTTGGTCACATTGGTGTCAAGCGCATGAAGAAGCTCCATGCTGATGGACTTTTAGAGTCTCTCGATTATGAATCATTTGACACATGCGAACCATGCCTCATGGGCAAAATGACCAAGACTCCGTTCTCCGGAACAATGGAGCGAGCAACCAACTTATTGGAAATCATACATACTGATGTGTGTGGTCCAATGAGCGTTGAGGCTCGCAGAGGATATCGTTATGTTCTCACTCTCACTGATGACTTAAATAGATATGGGTATGTCTACTTGATGAAACACAAGTCTGAAACCTTTGAAAAGTTCAAGGAATTTCAGAATGAAGTAGAGAATCAACGTGACCGAAAGATAAAATTCTTACGATCAGATCGTGGAGGAGAATATTTAAGTCACGAATTTGGTACACACTTAAGAAAATGTGGAATCGTTTCACAACTCACGCCGCCTAGAACACCTCAGTGTAACAGTGTGTTCGAACGTCGTAATCGCACTCTATTGGATATGGTGCGATCTATGATGTCTCTTACCGATTTACCGCTATCATTTTGGGGATACGCTCTAGAGACAGCTACATTCACTTTAAATAGGGCACCGTCTAAATCCGTTGAGACGACACCGTATGAATTATGGTTTGGGAAGAAACCTAAGCTGTCGTTTCTAAAAGTTTGGGGATGTGATGCTTATGTCAAGAAACTTCAACCTGAAAAGCTCGAACCCAAGTCAGAAAAATGCATCTTCATAGGATACCCTAAGGAAACCATTGGGTATACCTTCTACCTTAGATCCGAAGGCAAGATCTTTGTTGCCAAGAACGGATCCTTTCTGGAAAAAGAGTTTCTCTCGAAAGGAGTAAGTGGGAGGAAAGGAGAACTCGATGAAGTACTACCTCTTGAACCGGAAAGTAGTGCAGCTCGGGAAAATGTCCCTGTGGTGCCTACACCGACTGGAGAGGAAATTAATGATGATGATCAAGGTACTTCAGATCAAGTTACTACTGAACTTCGTAGGTCCACAAGGACACGTTCCACACCAGAGTGGTATGGCAACCCTGTCCTGGAAATCATGTTGTTAGACAACGGTGAACCTTTGAACTATGAAGAAGCGATGGCGGGCCCAGATTCCAACAAATGGCTTGAAGCCATGCAATCCGAGATAGAATCCATGTATGAAAACAAAGTATGGACTTTGACAGACTTGCCCGATGATCGGCGAGCGATAGAAAACAAAGGGATGTTTAAGAAGAAGACGGACGCGGATGGTAATGTTACCATCTATAAGGCTCGACTTGTCGCTAAGGGTTATCGGCAAGTTCAAGGGGTTGACTATGATGAGACTTTCTCTCCCGTAGCGAAGCTGAAGTCCGTCCGAATCATGTTAGCAATTGCCGCATACTATGATTATGAGATATGGCAGATGGACGTCAAAACGGCATTCCTTAACGGCTATCTTAAGGAAGAACTGTATATGATGCAGCCGAAAGGTTTTGTCGATCCTAAAAATGCTAACAAGGTATGCAAGCTCCAGCGATCCATTTATGGGCTGGTGCAAGCATCTCGGAGTTGGAACATTCGCTTTGACACTACTAGGGAAAAGGCTAGCAGCTGCGCGGGTTTTAGATGTATCAGTAGCGCGGGGACAGGCGCTACTAATAAGGCGCTACAGCTAACATATAGCAGTAGCGCGTGCTCACCGGCGCTACTGCTACACAAGTGTAGCAGCAGCGCTGTTTGCGGAAGCTTGCTACTGCTAGTAGCTCTAGCGCTTTTTACCTTGACGCGCTACTGCTACTGCGGCGCTGCTGCTAACTTTTGTACACTCGCTACTGATAATTTAAGTAGTTTTTTTTGTTATTTTTTTGGCATATTTGTTTTGTATTTGAACAAGCTTTATAGAAGAATCTTTAGCACATAGAAATGTCATCATGATACACATACAAATGTCTGCGAGACCACAATTGTAATCATAGCATGTACATATAAATAGTCTCATCATAATCATCATCCAACACAAAGTGATATCTTGTCATCATCTCGAAAATAGCGATACATGCAAGTCTCGAATTGCAACTACAACAACGTCATCCATCTAAACAAAGGTATACACAAGAAGTGCTATCACTATGAGTGAGAGCGGAACTATGCAGTACATGAGGTGGCGGTTACGAGTCCTCTCTCGCGCTAGCGTGAACCTCAAGTAACTAGCTTCTCCTTCTTGTCTGATTTTGAAGCCTTTATGGTTGGCGCCCATGAACCCATTCACTTGCGCCTGACACTCATGCCACTCGTTGTACACCCCCGGAACCTTCCCTTTGTACACGACATAGCAATTCCATCTCGCCATCAAGAAACTAGGTACCTGTTAGAGATGCATGTTCATGAAGAGGATGTACAATCATATATATGCAACAAAATATACTAGAGCAACACTGAAAAAGAAAAGATTAGCAACTAGATGCAACATACAGTATGCAAATTAATTAACTAGAGGTACGCAGGTCATCGTACACAAACTAACAAAGTAGCGTTACGCAAGTTCAGCATGGACCGTGGACATCACAAAGTTTCATCGCTACAAGAAGTATACAAGTTCAACCGACACATATCATCATCATCGGCATCATAAATCACTAGAAGTTCCATCCTTCCATATCATCGAGGACGAACCCTAGCTTCTTGAACGGCGTGAGGTCTAGACGTTGCATGCCTATGCGAGTTCGGACGTCAGCTCGCGATATAGGGCCGTGGTGGAACATCCCCTTCTCATGGACGACTTCTTTCATGATGATCGTCGCAATGTCGCTTTGGATGCGAAAGAAGTCATCTCTAAGTCTATAATCCGCTTCTCCATGAGATTCTAGCCACTTGTGGATACGATCATCATTTCTGCTGTTAATGCGAAGCTTTTGGTGATCCGTGTTGAACTGAATCATGAGATGGACGATGTAGAATCCATCCTTCTTGCTTGGTTTTGGGACATGGATGCAGGAGAAGTTAGTTTTATGCGCGAAACCCATCTTCTTGTTCCTTTGTTTCTTGATCTACATGTGGCCACCTCTAAAGCTGAAGCCTTGGAGAGCATCATCTAGAATATTCATTATGTGGGTGTAGTCTTTTTTCTCGTAGTCTCTGGAAGAGTCAAAATACACGGCGTGGGAGACTTGCGGGTAAAGAACAATAAGGACGGCGTGCCCGTTGCTGCGGGGAAAAGACACCTCAAATTATTCCCCATATGAGAGAGAAGGAATGATTGAAATGTACGAAAGGGTTGTCCGGAACTGACTTACTTTGGATGATAAGGAACGAGGACAATTTCCCGGTCCTTATTCTATACCATGAAGTTTTGGAGGTACTCCCTAGCAGTTTCACGCTCAAAGTCGCCGAGACTCAAGAAAGACTCGTGCATGTAGTACGGATCCGCCACATAGATTTGCGAGACTTCTTCACTCTTCATGACGGAGCTCATATGTAGCGCAAAAAGGCGGACGATAGTAAAACCAAGCCGCCTTGTTAGAAACATCTCAAAGATATGGTCAAACCGCAGGAAGAACACCTACGCGGGCCGTGTGTCAACGTAGCACTTCCCCTCAGGCACACGAGCCGCGTATGTCGGATATCCTGGATCCTTTGAGGCTAGTAGGCTTTTCTCAGTCGACAGCACATGGTCGTGCAGTCTCCTGAGATCCCCTGATAGTGCCTCCAGCGGTTTTGGCGGTAGCATCGGCTCGCCCGTGAGATGGAACATGACCGCACTTTTCACGGGTACACGCTCTTCAGAATGCATCGTCTGGATGCTATGTGCTTTGGCTTGTTTGGAGACAGTTACCTTCCCCGATCTCTTCCTCTCCTTTTTCTTGGGCACACCTTCCAGACCCTTCCTTAACCCCTGCCCCAGTGTTCCCGGGCTAAGTACTGTACGACCCTCGCGCCCGGCTAGTTGAGCCTGTGTTGAGGCGGCATCTTCAGGCGTGTCCTATGAGGATTTCATGAAGAGAGACTTTTTGCAATCCATGGTACGACCCTGCCCGGGCATATCATCCATATCCTCATTAGCAAGCTGATAGCCCGATTCGTCATATGGTTGACTCATCATATCTATGTCACAGTCATACGCGTTTGTATTGAGGTAATCCATAGGGTCGACCTCCGTCTCATCATCCATTCTCTGTTCTACAGGAGAAATTACATCAGCCAGTACTATTGCACCCCCTTCATCATGTCGTCCGCCGCTCTCACCCGGTACTACAGGTCCTGGTAATTGCGTAGTCGGGGTGGTGGTCTTCGCACATGCTTGTTGATGTGTGGTAGTTATTGGTGTGCTCTCGGCCGGCTCCAGACGAATAAGATTCTTTGGCCATAGCAGCACCCAATTCTTGCAGCTTCCAATCCACGGCGGGGTCTCGTCGTCCGCTCCCACATGCTGTACTGGAGGAGGCAAATCCTCGTGCCCCGATTTCACACTGGTCAAGCTAACCCTAAAGTGCCCAGCGGGGATCGGCTGGTTGTGGAACGTGCGTTGAGAGGGGTCCATTATCATCCCCTGTCCCGCGTCCACCTTCTGACCTTTGATCAAGTAGAGTATGGTGCATGGGGTTTCTTTCGCCTGCAAACACATATGTCTGTGGCGTAAAATAACCGAAAGGCAACAAAAATGGAATATTATATATATATATATATATATATATATATATATATATATATGTTGGTGCGATATGTAATTACCGTGACGGCGTCGAGCTCAGCCAAAGACGAAGGCCCACCTAGCACGCCTGAGACTGAGGATGGGCTGCTATGAGTGGGAGCGGCTGCGAGAGGAGGCCCGGTTGCGTGAGCAAGTGATGGTGCGATGGTGTTGTTGTTCATGGAGTTGCTCCCGACGAAACTGGGCATCGGGTAATCATGTACCGTCTTGTCTAGATTTTCCTTCGCCCAGTTGATGATAACTGGAACCAAGTTAGTAGCGAAATCATTTCTGCAGGCAGTTACAGCTGCATTGACTGCCTGCTGTAGCAACTCATATTTGTCCTCAGCTGCTTTTTTCGCGTCCTCAGCTGCTTTTTTCTCGACCGCAAGCTTCACCTTCGCGTCGATGTCCGCCTGACTAAACTTCATTTTCAGCTTCTTGGCCTCCGGGCCCTCGTTGTAAAACACCTTCCACGTGGCGCCATCTCCAGCGCCGTGCACACGACCATATTGCGGCCGCTGATCCAAAGGGAGTCCCTTAAGTTCGTTCAAGGCCTGGTTGTGAGGGGTGTCCCACTTGGGCCTCATCGGAGAAGTAGGGCTTTCGGCTGCAAGCTGGTGTTGCTTCTCCAGTAGTCTAATCAATTTCCTCGTGATCTTGTCCGTGTAAAAAACCTTTTTCTCCTTGTCCCACTTGTAGTGGGCCCTGATGAAGTCATGCTCCAAGGGGTTGGTGAACTTCGCGAAGGGGTCTGGGAGACCCGCGGCTTCACGTTCCGCGTCCTCCTTATCCCATATGGGCCTTTTACCGAGGTAGCCACGGCTTCCGAGGCGATGCTTCCCCGTGTTCCTTTGCTGAAGGCTCTTGAATTTCGCAGCCTTAGCCTTGGCTGCCTCGCTAGCGCAAGTGTCCTTGAACTTTTCGAACTCCTCTTCCGTAAGTGTTGGATTTTCCTCCAGAATCTTGGACAGGGGTTCATCAGCCTCAATAGCTCGTTTCACCCTCATTTTCCAGGAGGCCAAATCATTGCTGAACATGCCCATGGTGTGATTGTTAATCTTTTTCATCTTCGGATCATCCCATGGTTGTTCTATATTATCATCCCGGTCGGGGAACTTGAATCTCTTGTGCAACTTTGTTAGGAGCAACTGCGTCAAATGTTCTTTACTCCTGAAGTCATCGTCGTTGATGCTCGCGCATTCCCGTAGGATGCATCCTACTTGGTTCCCATAGCACTTGCGAGGTTCTTTCGGCTCTAACGGCTCAAACTTGCCAAGTGCCATCTTTGTGATCACAAGTCGTCCAATCCCTAGTTTGTTAGGTTTTCGTATCCTCTGCTTCTTATGCTTCCTCTTTTCGGTAGCGGCGTCGGGGCCGGTACCTTCCCTGCTGGTACCTTCCCCACCGGTACCTTCCCCACCGGTCTCGGTGCCGCCATCGGTGTCGGCGCTGTCGGTGTCGATGTCGGCGTCAGTACCATCATCGAGGCCGACCTGCAAACCTTGCTTAGCAGTCAAATAGTCGAGGTACTCTTGTTCACCCTCATAATCCATCTTGTCTGCATCTTGGTCAGAAGGCCCAGTTTCTTCGTTGTTCGACATGTTTCCTATGATTAAGTGTCCTCATTCATTTCTAAAAGTATGAATAAATGAGAAATGACATAAAAAGAAATCTATGTGCCAGCACTCGATATGCCAACTATGTAGCACAAAATCATGCCTTTATTCACGGGAAATTTCGGCATGACCTTTGCTAAAAAATGGACATATCGAGCGCCTGAAATTCACCGGAACGGAAATGAATCAACATTCCGGCGTAACATAGGCCACTCAGATCATTTTCCAAACATGACATGTCCAAAACATGACATATGCACATATCACATGTCCAGTTCAAATTTGCACATATCACATGTCCAGTTCAAATTTTGAAACCTAGCTATATTCATAACTAAATGGATAACCTAATTAACATACTTCCCTAACTAAAA
This sequence comes from Triticum dicoccoides, assembly GCF_002162155.2. Lineage (NCBI taxonomy): Eukaryota > Viridiplantae > Streptophyta > Magnoliopsida > Poales > Poaceae > Triticum > Triticum dicoccoides. Next base: position 88,814,805 of record NC_041387.1, on the reverse strand, counting down.
CCTAATTAAATTAACCGAAGAACCCTAGCAGAGAGAGAGAGGGGGGGTTTACAGAGGGTGCAGGGGCGAGGAGGCAGGCCCGACGACGGCCGGGAGGGGAGAGGAGGGAGGCGAGGGCTGACGGGTCG
>NC_041387.1:88799175-88814276 GCF_002162155.2 Triticum dicoccoides | reverse complement strand
GGGGTCGGGGTCGGGGGCGAGCTCCGGGGTCGGGGGCTAGCGCCGGCGCCGGAGTCGGGGGTGAGCGCCGGGGCCGGATCGGGCGCGGCGGTGCGACGGGGGAGAGTGGGGATTTTTTTGGGGGGGGGGGAGGCGGGATGAAGCAGGGCGGGTAAGAATTTTGGGTTAAGTGGACATAGCAGTAGCGCATTTGCATGAAAAGCGCTGCTACTACCTTCAGTAGCTGTAGCGCTTTATACGAAATTCGCTTCTACTAACTTCAGTATCTGTAGCGGTTTAGGCAAAACGCGCTGCTACTACCTTTGCTACTGCCAGTTTTCCTTTTTCTTTTCCTTTATTTTATCCCACTTTTATTTCCCGAGGGCAGTGAACGAAGGGAGGGCGATATATATTGCATCATTTGACGGTTAAATATGTATGCAAAATAGGAACATATATATTACACATCATTGGACCCATGCATAATAATGGCTAAGTGTGTATACAAAATAGGAACATATATATATATATTACATCATTTGATCGATAACATAAGTTTCCTCAGTGCTGACATTTTCGTTTTTGAGTCAGCTTCTTTCCCTTCTTGTTCGTCGAGAAATAATTGAGCCCCTCATTGTGACTTTGCCTTTTCCATGGAGTACGATTTTTCTTAGGTAATGTAGTATTGATTCTTCTTTTGACGTATACTTCATCATCATCGTCATCTTCCCTCATTGGGTTGCCGTACTGATCATAGTCTTCCTCGTTGGCGACTCCATCCATTCCAATGATGTTCCTTTTGCCTCTCCTCAGGACAACACGGCTGGGATTGCGCGGGTCAGTTATGAAGAAGCATTGTGTCACGTGCTTAGCGTGTACCCATGGCTCATTTTTTGCGATAGCGTTCACGGTAGCGCTCTTGGCGTCGGGTATAGTCATGGTAGTGAAAATCCGGCTTTCTCTTTCGACGTTCTTAGCCCATCTGACACGGAACATCGTCGTGTTGTGCAGTCCAGAGTAGTCAAGCTCCCAGATCTCCTCGACCCTTCCATAAAATCGTTCAGTTGCGCCGTTGTCGCTGCCGGTCATGCATTCCATCGTCACCCCTGAGTTCTGATCATCACTTTCCATATCTTTGGCCTCCGTGTAGAACGTGTATCCATTGATATCACATGCCTGATAGGTTATGAGGTTGGGCGAGGGGCCATGTGCTAAGGCGTATATGAGCAATCCGTCCTTAGAACCCTCCTCCGGAGGATTAGTAATAATATGCTCTTTGAACCAATGCAGGAAAGTGGAGTTGTGCTCTCTAGTAACTTCGGCGTCCGTCCTTCATACCCCCCGGCCACGATACTTCTTTGCGATAATTTCTTTGTGCAGTGCCACGAAAGGATCTACCTCATCTAGGTGTTGTAGCACTACCAAGTTTGCTCTGTCAAAGTCACTGCGTCGATCTGAGTATGCCACCTGCAGCCCTGCGACCGTTGCAGTGACCATCTCCTTCGAGCCTCCCATCGTGCTTGTTAACGGGCAAACCAACACTAACACCAGGCGGCTGGTCTGCGCCATATAGAAAATTCTCACAAAAAGAGATGCACTCTTGTGCCAAATAGCCCTGGACGATGCTTCCATCCGGACGGGACATGTTACGAACGAATCCTTTGATGATCCCATTCATCCTCTCAAATGGCATCATGTTGTGCAGGAATGACGGCCCCAGGTCTATTATGTCATCCACAATATGGACACACAGATGCACCATCACGTCAAAGAACGCGGGCGGGAAGTACATCTCAAGCTCATTCAGTATCACAACGATCTCTTCCTGTAGCCTTTGGAGCTGCTTCACACTGATCGACTTTCGAGAGATGACGTCGAAAAAGTTGCAGAGACCAATAAGCGTGTCACAGACGTGCTTGTCCATTATCCCTCTAAGGGCAACAGGTAGTATCTGCATCATCATCACATGACAGTCATGAGACTTCATCCCGCTGAACCTTTTCTTGTCTGTGTCTAGATATCTGCTTATCTTGCCGCAGTAACCGGAACTAACTTTGACTCCGGTAAGGCACTTAAAGAAGGCAATGATCTCAGTCTGACTTAAGGTGAAGCAAGAAGGGGGGCAATAATCCTCTTTCTTTATTTTCTTGCCCTTCTTCTCCCGTGCCTCTGTCTCCGTCTCTGTCTCGTCTGACATTTTACGGGGCGACATGTGCAGATCTTCCCTAATTTTAAAATCTTGCAAGTCTTTTCTTGCCTTCGGCCCATCCTTGGTCTTATCCGGCATGTTCATCAGTGTTGCAAGCAAGCTCTCAAGGACATTCTTACAGATATGCATTTGATCAAGGCAATGAGGTGTATCGAGTTTGTGCTAGTACTCCAAGTCCCAGAACACAGACCTCGTCTTCCATACCTTCAGCAGCGGCTCCGGCGCCTTTCTCCCCGTCTTTCCCGGTGCGGGGCACTCCTTCCAGTTTTTCAACAGCTCATCGATTTCGGCACCGCTCCGCTTACGTGGAGGTCCTCGATGCTCAGCGTGACCATTGAATAGATCTCCACGGTTTCTCCACGGGTCGTCCTGTTCAAGCCATCTTCGATGCCCCATGTACACGATTTTCCCAGACTCGCCATCTTTCCTTGACGTTAGCTGCTGAGACGTTGTATCATCCATGCACCGCGTGCATCCGCAATATCCATGGCACACCTGGCCTGCCACATATCCGTAACCGAGATAGTCCTGCACTGTCGTGATCAGCGCGGCTCTCATGTTGAAATACTCACCTTTGCTGGCTTCCCATGTCTTGGCTGGTGTTTTCCATAACGTGTCTAACTCCTCTTGAAGTAGTCCCAGATACAAATTAATATTATTTCCTGGTTGTTTCGGCCCTTGAATAAGCATGCTCATGTGAATGTACTTCGATTTCATGCACAACCAAGGGGGGAGGTTGTACATCCATACAAACACGGGCCATGTGCTATGGTTGGTGTTTTGGTTGCCAAACGGATTCATGCCATCGGTACACGTGCCGAGCACAATGTTCCTTGCATCACATTCAATATACCGATAGAAGCTGTTCAACACTCTCCACTGGCTTCCATCCTTCACGTGTCTCAGCTTCGGATCATCTCCATCGTCGGGCTTCTTCCTCTCCGCGTGCCAGCGCATTAGCTTTGCTTCCTTGGGATCTACAAAATACCTCTGGAGACGGGGAGTGATCGGTAAGTACCATACAACTTTATGGGGACATTTCTTCCCGGCCTTCTTGTATCGAGAAGCATTGCACACCGGACAGCTTGTTTTTTCCGCGTGCTCCTTCCGATAAATTATGCAATCGTTGATGCATGCATGGTATCTAACATGTGGCAGATCAAGAGGGCACACGATCTTCTTGGCCTCATCAACACTAGTAGGACATAGATTACCCGCGGGAAGAACATCCTTTAGGTACTTGAGATGCTCATTGAGGCTAGTGTCGGTCCATTTGTTTTTAGCCTTCGTCTTCAGGAGTTGGAGCGTGAAACTCAAGCGGGTCACCTCAGGATTGCAACCATCATACAATGGAGTGTTCAAGTCTACCACCAGTTGCTCCAGCTTAGCCTCCTCTCTAGAAGCAGCTCTCTCAGTACTCGTCTCCTTGCGAAGCAATGCTTGAACATGAGGGTCCCGCATGATTGAACTTAGTACCGACGAACTCTGCTGCATGGAGTCCATGTCGTTCTCTCCGCCGCAATGTCCGCCCCCTTCTCCTCCGCCATGTCCGGCCCCTTCTCTGCCGCCATGTCCGGCCTCTTCCCCGCCGCCATTATCGATCATCTCTTCGTCTTGCCCCGTCTCATCATTGCCTGCCCCGTCGGCATCCTCAACATCGTCATCCTCATCTTCAATTATCCACCGTGTATAGCCATCCATGAAACCAGTCATGAGCAGGTGCACTTCGACACGACCATCGTCATGGGGGTCGAGCCAAACTATTCCTTTGCATTTTCGACACGGACATAAAACCTCTGTCCGGTTATTTTCTTTCATGTCCCGCACCGCCGACCGCAACCACCTGTCCACCATCGTTCCACTGACCATCGTCAACTCTGCATGGTAATAATAAACAAATTGATTATAAAAATGCATGCATGCATCAAAGTCATACAAAAATTTGGCATGACCTTCCCTAAAAATAGGACATATATGGATCTAGAGTTTGCCCGGAATTCACCGAAACGGAAATAAATCGACATTTCGGCAAAACATAGGCAACTCAAAAGCACAATTTTGCGTGCCACACACACAATTTCCTCAAACATATCACACACACATTAACATATTTTCATTTTGCAAAAGCATGAAATTTTCATCACCTCTATCTTGATCGAGATCGAGCACACGGTGGAGATGATGTTGTAGGGAGATCAAAAGTGCACAAAGCTCTTCTTGACAAAGATAGATCTAGTTAGGGGGCAAATAGGTCACTTAACTAAATGCTACATCTACCTAGCTAGCTAATTTGGGAGGATACAACTTCAACTAGTGGAGGGGAAAGAAAAAAGAGAAAGGAGATGCATTAATGGAGGTGGTGTAGTTAGGTAGGAGTAATGAAGAGAGAGAAAGGTGGATAGAAGAGAAAGAGTAATGGGGGAGAAGTATTGAGGAAGAAGAAGAGTGAGAGTGGGAGCATGCGGGGGAGGTAGGGGAAGGGAAGAGAGGAGGGGGAGGGGAGGCACGGGTGGGGAAAGGTGGTGGGTTGGTGGGGGTTAGCAGTAGCGCGGGTGAAGAAACGCGCTGCTGCTAAAGAATTAGCAGCAGCGCGCTTCGGGCAACGGCGCTACTGCTAACAGTGACAAAAAAATTTGCCAATTTGAAATGTAGCAGCAGCGATCCCAGTAAAAGCGCGCTACTACTACATCCGTAGCAGTAGCGCGGTTCAGGCCACGGCGCTACTGCTAAATGGAGCTCGGTGAACACCGCCGGTGGATATTTGTAGCAGCGCGATTTAAACAGAGCGCGCTACTGCTAAAAACGTATCAGCAGCGTGTTTCCCGCACACTCGCTACTACTAATTAGCAGCAGCGCTCCTTTTTGAGCCGCGCTGCTGCTAAGATTCTGTGTACAGGCTTTTCCCTAGTAGTGTGATGAGATGATCAAAGCGTTTGGGTTTATGCAGACTTATGGAGAAGCCTGCGTTTACAAGAAAGTGAGTGGGAGCTCTGTAGCATTTCTCATATTATATGTAGATGACATACTTCTGATGGGAAATGATATAGAACTTTTGGACAGCATTAAGGCCTACTTGAATAAGTGTTTTTCAATGAAGGACCTTGAGAAGCTGCTTACATATTAGGCATCAAGATCTATAGGGATAGATCGAGACGCCTCATAGGTCTTTCACAAAGCACATACCTTGATAAGATTTTGAAGAAGTTCAAAATGGATCAGTCCAAGAAAGGGTTCTTGCCTGTATTGCAAGGTGTGAAATTGAGCTCGGCTCAATGCCCGACCACGGCAAAAGATAAAGAAGAGATGAGTGTCATCCCCTATGCCTCAGCCATACGATCTATTATGTATGCCATGCTGTGTACCAGACCTGATGTAAACCTTGCCGTAAGTTTGGTAGGAAGGTACCAAAGTAATCCCGGCAAGGAACATTGGACAGTGGTCAAGAATATCCTGAAGTACCTGAAAAGGACAAAGGACATGTTTCTCGTTTATGGAGGTGACGAAGAGCTCGTCGTAAAGGGTTACATCGACGCTAGCTTCGACACAGATCTGGATGACTCTAAGTCACAAACCGGATACATGTATATGTTGAATGGTGGAGCAGTAAGCTGGTGTAGCTGCAAGCAGAGCGTCGTGGCGGGATCTACATGTGAAGCGGAGTACATGGCAGCCTCGGAGGCAGCGCATGAAGCAATTTGGGTGAAGGAGTTCATCACCGACCTAGGAGTCATACCCAATGCGTTGGGGCCGATCAAACTCTTCTGTGACAACACTGGAGCTATTGCACTTGCCAAGGAGCCCAGGTTTCACAAGAAGACCAGGCACATCAAGCGTCGCTTCAACTCCATTCATGAAAATGTTCAAGATGGAGACATAGAAATTTGCAAAGTGCATACGGATCTGAATGTCGCAGATCCGTTGACTAAACCTCTTCCCCGAGCAAAACATGATCAACACCAGAACTCTATGGGTGTTCGATTCATCACAATGTAACTAGATTATTGACTATAGTGCAAGTGGGAGACTATTGGAAATATGCCCTAGAGGCAATAATAAAAGGATTATTATTATATTTCCTTGTTCATGATAATTGTCTTGTATTCATGCTATAATTGTATTATCTGGAAATCGTAATACACGTGTGAATACTTAGACCACAACATGTCCCTAGTGAGCCTCTAGTTTACTAGCTCGTTGATCAACAGATAGTCATGGTTTCCTGACTATGGACATTGGATGTCATTGATAACGGGATCACATCATTAGGAGAATGATGTGATGGACAAGACCCAATCCTAAGCATAGCACAAAGATCGTGTAGTTCATTTGCTAGAGCTTTTCCAATGTCAAGTATCTTTCCTTAGACCATGAGATCGTGTAACTCCCGGATACCGTAGGAGTGCTTTGGGTGTACCAAACGTCATAATGTAACTGGGTGATTATAAAGGTGCACTATAGGTATCTCCGAAAGTGTCTGTTGGGTTGACAGGGATCGATACTAGGATTTGTCACTCCGTATGACGGAGAGGTATCACTGGGCCCACTCGGTAGTGCATCATCATAATGAGCTCAAAGTGACCAAGTGTCTGGTCATGGGATCATGCATTACAATACGAGTAAAGTGACTTCCCGGTAACGAGATTGAACGAGGTATTGGGATACCGACGATCGAATCTCGGGCAAGTAAAATACCGATTGACAAAGGGAATTATATACGGGGTTGCTTAAATCCTCGACATCGTGGTTCATCCGATAAGATCATCGAGGAGCATGTGGGAGTCAACATGGGTATCCAGATCCCGCTGTTGGTTATTGACTGGAGAGCTGTCTCGGTCATGTCTGCATGTCTCCCGAACCCGTAGGGTCTACACACTTAAGGTTCAGTGACGCTAGGGTTGTATGAATATGAGTATGCAGCAAACCGAAAGTTGTTCGGAGTCCCGGATGAGATCCTGGACGTCGCGAGGATGTCCGGAATGATCCGGAGGTAAAGAATTATATATAGGAAGTGTTGTTTCGGCCATCGGGAGAGTTTCGGGGATCACCGGGATTGTACCGGGACCACCGGAAGGGTCCCGGGGGTCCACCGGGTGGGGCCACCTATCCCGGAGGTCCCCGTGGGCTGAAGTGGGGAGGGAACCAGCCCCTAGTGGGCTGGTGCGCCCCCCTTGGCCCCCCCTGCGCCTAGGGTTGGAAACCCTAGGGTGGGGGGCGCACCACTTGCCTTGGGGGGCACTCCACGCCCTTGGCCGCTGCCCCCTTGGGAGATTCAATCTCCAGGGCCGGCGCCCCCCCGGGGGGCTATATAAAGGAGGGGGGAGGGAGGGCAGCCGCACCCCTGAAGTCTTGGCGCCTCCCTCTCCCCTGCTACACCTCCTCCTCCTCCCGTAGTTGCTTGGCGAAGCCCTGCCGGAGCCCTGCTGCATCCACCACCACGCCGTCGTGCTACTGGATCTTCATCAACCTCTCCTTCCCCCTTGCTGGATCAAGAAGGAGGAGACGTCATCCGCTCCGTACGTGTGTTGAACGCGGAGGTGCTGTCCGTTCGGCACTTGGTCATCGGTGATTTGGATCACGACGAGTACGACTACCTCAACCCCGTTCTCTTGAACACTTCCACTCGCGATCTACAAAGGTATGTAGATGCACTACTATCACTCATTGCTAGATGAACTCATAGATGGATCTTGGTGAAACCGTAGCAAATTTTTTATTTTCTGCAACGGTCCCCAACATGCATATGATTTGGACAGATAGAGTTGAGGTAGAAGCACAGAATAGGTTAGGGTCCGATCACATTCACTTAGATCAAAAGATTCAAGAGTGAAGACATAGCTATAAGTGAATGCTGTAGAGGACAAAACACAAATATATGAACCAAATCAACATTGCGAAGATAAATCATGAAGACAAATCAATGTTGAAGACAATCCAAATGCGAAGACTTTGCAATCATAACACCAAGAGAAACACTTCAATAAGAATTTGGTGGTGGTGTTACCCACTGATGGGGTTATGTACCTAGGGTAGGGTCATGGACCTGATCCAAGTAACTTACCCAAGGACATCCTTAGAAGAGGTCGCCTTCCAGTCGACCAACGAGGACTCACTCGACTGGCCTGAAGGACTCGACCACGAAGACTCACTCGACCACCAGGAGGTCAAGAGGCACTCTGCACTGCAACGGCCTGTAATTAAGTAGCCTTTATGATAGTAAAGACACTTTATGTGGGCCGTTACCAGTAACGCCCCAGACTTAACTCACCTTAAACCCTCTCCTACGTGGGCTGGCTGGGGTCCTGGCGCACTCTATATAAGCCACCCCCCTCCACAGGCAGAAGGGTTCGGCACCTTGTAACTCATATACTCATAATCCACTCGATCGCCTCCGGGCTCCGAGATGTAGGGCTGTTACTTCCTCCGAGAAGGGCCTGAACTCGTACATCCCTTGTGTTTACAACCTCTCCATAGCTAGGACCTTGCCTCTCCATACCTACCCCCCACTCTACTGTCAGGCTTAGAACCACGACAGTTGGCGCCCACCGTGGGGTAGGTGTTTTCGCGATTTTTGTGGAGAAGTTGCGATTCTTCCGAGTACTTTCATCATGGTGTCTGCTGGAGTTTTGGTCGGGGGTCAAGAGATCCGTCTCGGCACTCTCACCTTCATCGCCGACGACTCCGCGTGGCTCCATGAGGCTCCGCTCGACGTTGATGCGCTCCCCGTCCGCGGTGCGATGCAATTTCGTGCATATGTCCGCGGCGTTCTGCTGCGGCAACCGTCGACCCAGTATCGGTCGGCTCCTCCATCGTCCACCCTCCCGGTATCCCGCCAGCGCAAGCGCTCGGGCCGGTCGAGGCTTCAGCGATGGGTGAGGCACGCGGTGGCTCGCCAATCGGCCACCACCCAAGTTGCGGCAATCGAGCCCGACGAATCTCTCTACGGCTTGTTCGATCTGTCGACTGGCTCCGTAGAGACTGCATCCGAGTGCGGTAGCAGTGATCCAGCGGCGGAAATCTTGATGGTCGACGGGCCCCACAGTCCCCCTGGCTTTGCCCGTGGTGGTGGAGCAGGTGACGGCGGCGACCCTACACGAGGCTACGAAGAGTATCAGCCCGAGCCACTCGACTCTCTGCAAAGAGAGGAACTTCGCCGCAGGAACGAAGATCCCCTGTGTATTCCCATCGCAGGAGAAACCCCCGAGGCTCGTGCCTTGGAGGAGGCGCGTCTGGCCAATTTGGCCGAGCGCACTCGACTGGAGAACCTTCAGCGAGCACTCGACGAGCGCGCGCGGCAACGAGTTCCCGACACCAGTCGACGTCAACTCTTCCCGCCAACTCAGGTATACCGAACCCCAATTCAGAATTTAGCAGCTGCGACCCGTATAGCAGAGTCCATCCAGCCTTCGCAGTCGGAAGCTGGCAGAGGTTTGCTGCAGATCAGGGATCTGCTCCGGGCAGCAGGAGATCAGAATTCAGCCGTGTCTCAGTCGCGCAACAGAATTCACAGTCGATCCGTCACTGTGAATACGGTTCAGTCGGCTCACAGCCCCAGATCGCCTCCGCGGCGTGAAGGGCGCGAGAATCGGCGAGATCAATATGGCGACAGACTCGACCGAGATGATAGGCGTCGAGTGCCCAATTCCCCTCCGAGGGGTGGGTCATACGCTCCTCGGTGGCAAGATGACAGGCGTCAGTACAGTACAGGGCGAAGGGTTCCAGTTGACCCCAGAGAACCAGGCTTCGATGCGCGATCCATTATCATGCAAGGTTTGGTCGACCGGAATAGAGCCCATCGGGGCGGACTCGACAGAGATGCACCCACAAGCAGTCGAGTGCATGTTTCTGGTCCCGAATGTTTCAGCAGAGCTATCACGGCCGCAGTTATCCCTCCCAATTTCAGGTTGGCAACAGGAGTCAGCAAGTTCACTGGTGAGTCTAAGCCTGAAACTTGGCTTGAAGACTACCGAGTGGCAGTTCAGATTGGTGGTGGGAACGACGAGGTGGCCATGAAGCACTTGCCCCTCATGCTGGAAGGTTCTGCCAGGGCATGGTTGACTCAACTACCTCCTAGCAGCATTTACACTTGGGAAGATTTGTCCCGAGTGTTCATCAGAACGTTCGAAGGAACTTGCAAGCGACCAGCTGGATTGACAGAGTTGCAAGTCTGCGTGCAGAAGGCTAATGAGACTCTCAGAGAGTATATTCAGAGGTGGATCACTTTGCACCACACTGTGGAGAATGTGTCTGATCATCAGGCAGTCTGCGCCTTCAAAGATGGTGTCAAGAACAGAGAACTGAGTTTGAAGTTTGGTCGAACCGGTGACATGACCTTGAGTCGGATGATGGAGATTGCTACCAAGTACGCCAACGGCGAAGAAGAAGACCGACTCCGAAGCGGCAAGCACAAGCCGAGTCAGTCAGAAAAAGGAAACACCAGTCGGAAACAGAAGCGGAAGGCTGAACCGGCAGCTCCTGGAGAGGCTCTGGCCGTGACTCAAGGAAAGTTTAAGGGGAAGCCAAAAGGATCCTGGAACCCCAAGAAGGTAAAGGATAAAGAAGGGAACGACGTAATGGATATGCCATGTCACATCCATACGAAGAAAGACGAAGAGGGGACTATCATCTACCCGAAGCACACCACTCGCCAATGTCGACTCTTGATCCAGCAGTTTCAGGGAAAACAGTCTAAGGACAAGGAGAAGGAGTCGGACAAGGCCGAAGACAAGGAGGACAGTGAGGAAGGATATCCGCATATCAACTCCACTCTGATGATCTTTGCAGATGTGGAAAGCAAGAGTCGACTGAAGGTCATTAACCGAGAGGTGAACATGGTTGCCCCTGCAAAAGCAAATTATCTGAAATGGTCTCAAATACCCATCACATTCGACCAATCTGATCACCCGATTCACATTGCCACCCCTGGGAGGCAAGCTTTGGTGGTCGATCCAGTGGTCGAGGGCACTCGACTGACAAAGGTGCTGATGGATGGTGGAAGCGGACTGAATTTGCTGTATGCAGACACACTGAAAGGAATGGGCATTCCGATGTCCCGACTGAGCACTAGTAACATGAGCTTTCATGGAGTTATACCAGGGAAGAAAGCTGAGTCACTCGGCCAAATAGCTTTGGATGTGGTGTTCGGTGATTCGAAACACTTTCGCAAAGAAAAGTTGATGTTTGAGGTCGTGGATTTTCAGAGTGCATATCATGCCATTTTGGGGAGACCAGCTTATGCGCGGTTCATGGCTCGACCATGCTACGTGTACCTCAAATTGAAGATGCCCGGCCCCAAAGGAGTGATCACTGTCACCGGTGATCGGAAAAAGGTAGAAGAGTGCTTTCAGAAGGGCTCCAAGATTGCCGATTCCCAAGTGACAGCGGTCGAGTTCGAAGAATACAAGCAAAATGCAGATCCGAGTGACTTGCTGCGATCAAAGAAACCCGCCACAGAGTCTGCATTCCAGTCGTCCGGTGAGACGAAGCCTGTTCACATTCACCCGACCGACCCCGATGCAGCTCCGACCCGCATCTCCACAACACTCGACCCAAAATAGGAAGAAGCGCTCATCCAGTTCCTCCGTGAGAACTGGGACATTTTTGCATGGAAGCCCGCTGACATGCCAGGTGTTCCCAGGGGACTGGCTGAGCATCGCCTAAGAGTCGACTCATCTGCAAAACCAGTCAAAGAGCATCTTCGGCGGTCCGCCGTCCAGAAGAGAAAGGCCATTGGTGAAGAAGTGGCTTGACTGTTGGCGGCAGGATTTATCCGAGAGATATACCACTCCGAGTGGCTCGCTAATGTTGTCATGGTTCCTAAGAAGGACAAGTCGCTCCGAATGTGCATTGATTTCAAGCACATCAACCGGGCCTGCCCGAAAGATCATTTTCCTCTCCCTCGCATAGATCAAATTGTTGACTCGACCGCGGGATGCGAGAGGCTATCTTTTTTAGATGCCTACTCCGGGTACCACCAGATCCGTCTGTACGGACCCGACGAGGTAAAAACAGCTTTCATCACTCCATTCGGGTGCTTCTGTTATATCACCATGCCATTCGGCCTCAAGAATGCCGGAGCCACATTTATGCGAATGATTCAGAAGTGTCTACTCACTCAAATCAGTCGGAATGTGGAAGCATATATGGATGATATTGTTGTCAAATCGCGAAAAGGTTCCGACCTGCTCGCTGATCTCGCCGAAACATTTGCCAACCTCAGAAGATATGATATCAAGCTCAATCCATCAAAGTGCACATTTGGAGTTCCTGGTGGCAAGTTACTCGGTTTTCTCGTTTCCGAACGGGGAATCGACGCTAACCCAGAAAAGATTGGCACTATTCTCCGAATGAAACGCCCTGTGCGAGTGCACGATGTCCAGAAGCTTACTGGATGCTTGGCCGCATTAAGTCGATTCATCTCACAACTCGGTGAAAAGGCATTGCCTCTTTACCGACTGATGAAGAAGACAGACAAGTTCGAGTGGACTCCAGAAGCTGATGCAGCGTTTGCCGAGCTCAAAACTCTGCTTTCCACCCAGCCGGTGCTTGCTGCTCCAATCAGCAAAGAGCCTCTGTTGCTCTATATCGCAGCCACAGGACAAGTCGTCAGTACTGTGCTAACGGTCGAGCGGGAAGAAGAAGGAAAAGCTCTCAAAGTTCAGCGCCCAGTGTATTATTTGTCTGAAGTCTTGACCCCATCCAAGCAGAGATATCCTCATTATCAGAAGCTTGTGTATGGAATATACATGACCACAAAGAAGGTTGCTCATTATTTCTCTGATCATTCCATCACAGTCGTCAGCGACGCTCCACTATCAGAGATTTTGCACAACAGAGATGCAACTGGTCGAGTGGCCAAATGGGCGATTGAACTTCTTCCCCTTGATATCAAGTTTGAGGCAAAGAAAGCCATTAAGTCCCAGGCAATAGCAGATTTCCTCGCCGAGTGGATTGAACAGCAGCAGTCGACTGAAGTTCACTCGGAGCATTGGACCATGTTTTTTGATGGTTCTAAGATGTTGAATGGTTCCGGTGCTGGGGTTGTCCTGGTTTCCCCCAGAGGAGATAAGCTCAGATATGTGCTCCAGATTCACTTTGATTCCTCCAACAATGAGGCAGAATATGAGGCCCTCTTATACGGGTTGCGCATGGCCATTTCACTCGGCGTCCGTCGCCTGATGGTCTATGGCGACTCGGATTTAGTGGTCAATCAGGTGATGAAAGAGTGGGACGTGAGAAGCCCAACCATGACTGGATACTGCAGTGCAGTGAGGAAGCTGGAAAAGAAGTTCGAGGGGTTGGAGCTCCATCATATACCCCGACTGAAAAATCAAGCAGCTGATGATCTAGCAAAGATAGGTTCCAAGAGAGAAGCCATTCCGAGTGGTGTGTTCTTGGAGCATATACACACTCTGTCAGTCAAAGAAGATCCTTTCACCGAAGAAACTCCACAGCCCAAGAGTGCCACAGATCCAACTGAAGTTGAAGTCCCAGCGGTGGTCGACTTGATCATGGAGGTTTTGGTGGTCATTCCCGACTGGACAGTTCCGTATGTCGCATATATCCTGAGAAAAGAGCTTCCGGAGGATGAGGAAGAGGCTCGACAGATCGTCCGTCGATCTAAGGCCTTTACCGTAATCAAAGGACAATTATACAGAGAACGCGTGACTGGAGTTGGTCAGAAGTGCATAACACCGGAAGAAGGTCGACTCATCCTCAATGATATTCACTCAGGGACCTGTGGTCATCATGCGTCCTCTCGGACCATCGTGGCCAAAGCATACCGAGCCGGATTTTACTGGCCAAAGGCGAATGAGATGGCAAAAGAGATAGTGGATAAGTGCGAGGGATGTCAGTTCTACTCGAATATGTCGCACAAGCCTGCGTCAGCTCTGAAGACCATCCCACTCGTCTGGCCTTTCGCAGTATGGGGACTGGACATGGTCGGTCCTTTGAGAACAGGACGAAGTGGCTTCACGCATGTACTGGTGGCAGTCGACAAGTTCACCAAGTGGATCGAGGCTAAACCAATCAAGAGCCTTGACACCGGTACTGCTGTTAGCTTCATCAGGGAACTAATATTCAGATACGGAGTCCCGCACAGCATCATTACGGATAATGGGTCGAACTTTGACTCAGAAGAATTCAGAGATTTCTGCAACTCCCAAGGCAGACGGGTCGACTACGCTTCAGTCACCCATCCGCAGTCGAATGGACAAGCAGAGCGAGCTAATGGACTGATTCTTAAGGGATTGAAGCCTCGACTGATGCGTGATCTCAAACACGCGGCTGGAGCCTGGGTAGACAAACTTCCCTCAGTGCTTTGGGGGCTGCGGACCACACCTAATCGGTCGACCGGAAGAACTCCATTCTTCTTGGTCTACGGAGCTGAAGCAGTCTTGCCGAGTGATCTTCTCCACAATGCTCCTCGAGTTGAAATCTACAACGAAGCAGAGGCTGAACAGGCACGGCAGGATGCAGTCGACCTTTTAGAAGAAGAAAGGGAGATGGCTCTGATCCGCTCGACCATCTACCAACAAGATTTGCGTCGTTTCCACGCCAGAAATGTGAGAGGTCGAGCCTTCCAGGAAGGGGATTTAGTTCTCCGAGTGGATCAGCACAAACCACACAAGCTTGCTCCTTCTTGGGAAGGCCCCTTCATCGTCACCAAGGTTCTCCACAACGGGGCGTACCGTCTTTACAACGTCGAGCATAATATCGACGAGCCTCGAGCTTGGAACGCGGAACTACTCCGCCCATTTTACACTTAAGTTTTATCACTCGGATGAGTTGCAATAAAGTACTTCTGTAGTTCATGGACCTCAAAATAATAGTGTCATAGTTCCTCCATAATTTCTGTCACTTTTTATTTTTGTCCAATAAAATTCCCCCTCAGTGGGTGACTTAGCTGCGAATC
>NC_041387.1:88776673-88798389 GCF_002162155.2 Triticum dicoccoides | reverse complement strand
AAGTTATAAAAATCCTACCGAGTGAAGAGCAACCCTCTCACTCGGGGGGCTTAGCTGCAGTCCAAGCACTTGCCTAAGTTATCAAAATCCTACCGAGTGGTAAGCCGGACTTTCACTCGGAAGCTTAGTTGCAGCCCTATGCTCGCCTAAGTTATAAAAATCCTACCGAGTGAAGAGCAACCCTCTCACTCGGGGGCTTAGCTGCAGTCCAAGCACTCGCCTAAGTTATCAAAATCCTGCCGAGTGAAGAGTAAACCTCTCACTCGGGGGCTTAGCTGCAGCCCAGTGCTCGCCTAAGTGGACTGAAGAATAAGTCGATCGCAGCAAAGACGCCTTGCTTTGAACCTGCAAAGGACATTTCGAGCCAAAGGCAATCGTATTCAAGCACCAAATTCAAGTTTGAATCGATATCTAAAGGAACCGAGAGTGCTCAGGCGTTAAGCCTGTTAAGGTTTATCGGTTACAATTCCACTCGGCATACCGAGGCAAATTTAAAGCGTCGAGCCAGAAGGAGTTTTTTACCCCTCCTGTGGAGGGCTGGAAGGAGCAACGAATTCATCAAGGTCAATTCCGTCGGCGATCCGAGTGGGAGCTGCAAGGAAAGTTTCCATAAAGGACCTGAAGTCGTGCTTCTTGGTGTTGGCCACCCGAAGAGCCGCCAGCTTCTCTTCTCGTGCATCCTTACAGTGGACTCGGGCAAGACACAGAGCAACATCTGCACCACACCGAGCCGAGGACTTCTTCCATTCCTGCACTCGACCAGGGATCGTGTTCAACCGGGCCATCAGCGACTCAAGGTCATTCTGAAGTGTCTCCTCAGGCCAGAGCGTCAAGTCGATGCGAGATGTGGCGGCCTTCAGCCTTGCGAGATAGTCCACGACAGCTGCGACTTGAGACTCCAGTCGGAAAACATCCATGGCAACTTCGTCGTTCACCGGAGAATTGACGGGGTCAAGGTTTGGCTCCAGCCGGCTAGTTTCTTCTTCAAAGTTTTGACAGAATTCTGCAAGGATGATCACTAAGTCAAGGGGATGGTCGAATGGAAAAACCACAATTGGAAATGTTTGCCAAGCATAGAGGTTTACCTTCAAGCATAAGAAACAGCTTCTTGGCAAGACCACTCAGGAAGGCCTCCAGATCAGTTTTCTTCCCAGTCAATTTGCCGACTTGGTCGGTCAGGGCAGCTTTATCAGTTTTCAGTCGTCTGACCTCCTTGTTGGCGATCCCAAGAGCAGCCTTCAGATTGGTATTGTCTTGTTCAAGCTTGGTGACTGAAGCTAACTTCTCGTCAGCAAGCTTGATCTTCTCAGCTAGCTCAAGGTCTTTCTTCTGTTGGGCCTCCCTTACCTTACCTATAAGTTACAGCAAGATCAGATTTTGAAACAAGCAAGGGGAAAAGCAGTCGTCAGGGCCTCACCAAACATACCTTCGGTCTCCTCCTTCGCCTTTGTCAGCTTCTCCTGAACCAGCTTCAGGCTCAGCTCGAGTTGAGTATGCTTGTGTTCCAGCTCAGAGTAGCGAGTCACAAGATCACAAGAGTTCTGCGAAGAACCAATCGACTAAGTGTCAAATATAATTCACTTCCGAGTGAAAAAGGAAAAACACACGTTTCTAAGACTACAGCCGAATACAAGCATTCGACCGTAGTCTCAGGGACTACACCCAGTGGGTGCACTCAGCGTGCCCCCACTAATTCTGTTGAAGACAAAGTCGACCAGTCGACCTCAAAAAAAAAAAAGAGCGAGATGCATTCTCTAAGACTGTGATCAACTGCAAGCAGTCGACCACAATCTCGGGGACTACACCCAGTGGGTGCACTCAGCGTGCCCCCACCGGTTTGTGAAATCCAGTCGACATACTTGACTGACAGAAAAATTGACGTCATAAAGCCTAAGGCCGACTGCCAGCAGTCGACCTTAGCCTTGGGGACTACACCCAGTGGGTGCACTCAGCGTGCCCCCACCGGTTTGTGAAATCTAGTCTACATAATCGACTGACAGAAAAATTGACATCATAAAGCCTAAGGCCGACTGCCAGCAGTCGACCTTAGCCTTGGGGACTACACCCAGCGGGTGCACTCAGCGTGCTCCCGCTAACACGGAGTTTATTCGAAACACCCAGTGGGTGACTACTATAAATTCCGGAAAGAAAAAGTTTTTGGTAGCATATCCAACAGAACAAACAGTGGTCGACAGACCTGGACATTGCTTTGGAGGGCAGAACTGGCGTCATAAGCCGCCTGGCTCGCATCCCGGATGGTCTTCAGCTGCTCCATCATGATTCCCGCCTGGCGTATCGCCTCCTTCGCTGCGCCAGCTTGGTCCTCTGGGACGTGGTGCGTTGTGAAGAGGGAGGGCTGCTGAGCACTCGTCAATGGATCTGCGAAGGACACCGTGTGTCGAGTGGTGTTCTCTTCCTCCACAGTCAGAATCTCAGGCGCCGTCACATCCTGAGGCACCTTACTGGCGGACGCTTTCTGACTCCTCCTGCGCTTCAGCGGCTCTTCATCCTCATCATCATCAGGGAGATTGATAACAGTATTGGGTGGAGCTACGGAGAAGAATCAGGATCAGAGATCACGAGTCAGTCGACATCAAGATCAGAGATCGCGAGTCAGTCGACTAAGAACGGCGTTAAGAATACAGTACCTGGGTTCGAAGTTGCTGCGTCCTCCATCTCGTGGTCATCAGCCCGGGCCGAGGTTTCAGAAGTAGTAGCACTGCAACTCCAAAAGATCAGTCGACTAACTTCAGCGTCGACCAGAGACAAAGTTCACACAAAATAAGAAAATATGAGCAGCACGGTTACCCTGATATGGTGGGGATGGACACCTTCATCTTCGGCAGGAGCTTGACCGGCTTCGACGAGGCCGCCCTGGGCTGCTTCGGCGCCTTTTCAGTCGGCACCGGAGAGGTGGTCCGAGGGCGCTTGGTCGACTGAGTGGCGGTCGCAACCCCCTTACCATGTTCGGTCGAAGGGTCGTGGACAAGTTTCGACCGCCTTTCTGAGCACGGTGGTACGACCTCCTCCTCCTCTTCTTCCTCGTCCTCAACGTCATCTTCATCACCGTCATCATCATCATCGTCGTCATCATCCTCTGCAACATCCGAGTCCCATTCCTCCTCTTCCTGGCTCTCGCCACCGCTCGCCTCGCCCTCCTCAGTCGAAGCTTGTGCCCCATTGGGCATCGAGTACAGCTCGATGAGGGCCTAGCAGATGTCCAGACAAGGATCAGTCGACCAGTCGGCAGGGTAAACAGAAATGAATGCGACAAGAGCGCAGTGGAGAGCAGGGCAAGTGTACCTTGTTTGGATCGCTGTTGTGGTCGAGTGGAGGAATCCTTCTGGCTCCGCGTGGGTTATCCTTGTTTCCGGTAACGGCTACCATCCACCTTTCCAGAGTGACGTCGTCGACTGCTTCTGGATGGACTCTAGTCTCGTCTTCGGTCCCACGGTACAACCACATGCAGTGGCTCCGGAACTGAAGGGGCTGGATGCGACACCTGAGGAAGACCTCCAGGAGGTCCATGCCAGTCACTCCCTCCCGAACCAACTGCACCACACGCTCCATCAACATCTTCACGTCAGCTTTCTCCTCCGGAATCAGCTTCAGAGGGGAGGGCTTGTTCACTCGGTCCATGGTAAACGGAGGGAGTCCACTCGACTGCCCTGGTGTCGACTGGACCTGGCAGTAGAACCAAGTCGATTGCCAGCCTCTGACGGACTCGGGAAAGGTCATGGGCGGGAAGGTGCTCTTATTCCTCACCTGGATCCCCAGACCCCCACACATTTGGACGACTCGGGTTCTCTCATCACCTGGGCTCGCCTTCTTCACGGTCTGAGATCGACACGTGAATATATGCTTGAACAAACCCCAGTGCGGTCGACAGCCCAGGAAACCCTCACACATGGACACGAATGCAGCAAGATAGGTAATAGAGTTTGGGGTAAAGTGGTGAAGCTGCGCTCCAAAGAAATTCAAGAAGCCACGGAAGAAAACACTCAGCGGCAAGGAAAATCCACGATCAACATGGGTGGCCAAGAGCACACACTCACCCTCTTCTGGCTGGGGCTGCCACTCCTTCCCCGGAAGCCTCGCAGCTCCATGAGGGATCAAGCCCTCGTTGGCCATGTCGAGGAGGTCATTCTCGGTGATGGTCGACTGGATCCAGTCTCCTTGGACCCAGCCCTTCGGCAGGCGGGATCTGGACGAGGACCCGCCGCGGCTGGTGGATCTCCCCTTTGCCTTCTCCGACGCCGACGCCTTCTTCGCGCGTTCCAGCGCCGCCGTCTTCTCCTTGGCCATGGTTGCCGGTGAGATGCGCGAAGGAAAGTGGTGCGGGGGCGAGAGCGAGCACGCTGGGCGGAGAAGAAGGAAGCAGAGAGAGAGAGAGAATGCTGAGGCGCAGCACAGGAATCCTCACCGGGCGCATTTATAAGGTCCCTTCCGAGTGGATGACATGTGGGCCCGGTCGATCTAATCATATCAGGAACAGTTATGCAGACGGGATACGTGGCGGATAAAGC
Organism: Triticum dicoccoides; assembly: GCF_002162155.2. NCBI lineage: Eukaryota > Viridiplantae > Streptophyta > Magnoliopsida > Poales > Poaceae > Triticum > Triticum dicoccoides. The sequence goes on along the minus strand of NC_041387.1, from coordinate 88,793,863 downwards.
GGCGCGGAGATCGAGGCGTCTATGTCCCGTCCCATCCGAACGCCGCGGTCCGCTCCACTTCGCGCGCGTCCCCAAATTTCGCATCCCGCGGAATCCGCGAACGGCAGATCAGTCTGTCAGATGCGGAGTTTCCTGCGATCCGTCGCTCGGGGATCGTCAAAGCCCGAAATATCACTCGACAAAGGAAGAGAATGGATCAAGTCGACTGAAGACAAGTTGCTCACTGTCGACAAAGAGGTTCTTTGGTACAGAACAGCGCACGACCAGAGCGCAAAGGTTAATCAGAAACGACATCAACTCCTTCTTCACTCGAAGCCTCAATCCATTCGGGGGCTAATGATGGGGTTATGTACCTAGGGTAGGGTCATGGACCTGATCCAAGTAACTTACCCAAGGACATCCTTAGAAGAGGTCGCCTTCCAGTCGACCAACGAGGACTCACTCGACTGGCCTGAAGGACTCGACCACGAAGACTCACTCGACCACCAGGAGGTCAAGAGGCACTCTGCACTGCAACGGCCTGTAATTAAGTAGCCTTTATGATAGTAAAGACACTTTATGTGGGCCGTTACCAGTAACGCCCCAGACTTAACTCACCTTAAACCCTCTCCTACGTGGGCTGGCTGGGGTCCTGGCGCACTCTATATAAGCCACCCCCCTCCACAGGCAGAAGGGTTCGGCACCTTGTAACTCATATACTCATAATCCACTCGACCGCCTCCGGGCTCCGAGACGTAGGGCTGTTACTTCCTCCGAGAAGGGCCTGAACTCGTACATCCCTTGTGTTTACAACCTCTCCATAGCTAGGACCTTGCCTCTCCATACCTACCCCCCACTCTACTGTCAGGCTTAGAACCACGACACCCACCGTATAGGGAATATTAGACCCAGACACGACGCACAATTATCGTGGCACTCCAAAGTCAAATTCCACATTAATGTATTCACACTTAGAGGGTAAGTCTTCATTGATTGAAGATATACGTTACTTCGTGTGTTGCACATATAAGTCGTCAACATGCATAGGCATTAGGATGTGTGTCCAATCACAGGACATTTGAGGATTCTAAGATATTTATCTCACACCGCAACTTGCAAAACCTTTTATCATCCAAGTGCTTTAGTGAAGATATCTGCCAATTTCTCTTCAGTGTTGACGTGAATGATATCAATGTCTTCCTTGTTGACATGATCTCTGAGAAAGTGGTGACGGATCTGAATGTGCTTCGTCTTCGAGTGCTGAACTGGATTCTTGGAAAGCTTAATGGCGCTTTCATTGTCGCAGAAGAGTGGTACATTCTTCGTGTTGATGCCATAGTCCTTGAGAGTTTGCTTCATCCATAGAAGCTGGGCACAACACGATCCAGCAGCAATGTATTCAGGTTCAACAGTGGAGAGTGACACATAGTTCTGCTTCTTTGAAGACCAACAATTAAGTGATCGACCGAGAAAGTGACATGTTCCTGAAGTGGACTTGTGATCAACCTTGTCACCAGCATAATCAACATCAGAATAGCCAATCAGATCAAATGTTGAGCCCTTTGGATACCATAATCCTATCGTTGGGGTGTAAGCCAAATATCAAAGTATTCGCTTCACCTCTAGGTGATGCGACTCCTTTGGTGCCGCTTGGAATCGGGCACACATGCAAATGCTAAGCATTATATCTGGCCTAGATGCACATAAGTAAAGTAAAGAACCAATCATGGAGTGGTATACCTTTTGATCGAACTCTTTACCATTGTCGTCAGGACCCAGATGACCTTTGGTTGGCATTGGCGTCGTGTATCCTTTGCAGTCTTGCATTCCAAATTTCTTCAGGCAATCTTTGAGGTATTTATCTTGTGATATGAAGATGCCATTCCTCTGCTAACGGATTTGAAGACCAAGGAAGAACTTTAGCTCACCCATCATGGACATCTGATATTGCTCTAGCATCATGTGCCCAAACTCATCACTGTATCTCTTGTCAGTGCAGCCGAAGATAATGTCATCCACATAGATTTGGCATACAAGCAGTTCACCGTCATATGTCCTCGTGAAGAGTGTCGGATCTAGAGAACCAGGTTTGAAGCCTTTGCTCTTCAGGAAGTCTTTGAGCGTGTCATACAAAGCGCGAGGAGCTTGGTTGAGGCCATACAGTGCCTTGTTGAGCTTGTACACCACATCAGGATGTTTTGGATCTTCAAAGCTAGGTGGTTGTGCAACATACACTTCTTCAATCTTGCCATTGAGAAAGGCACTCTTCACATCCATTTGGTACAGAAGGATGTTGTGATGGTTGGCATAGGCTAGCAGTATGCGAATGGCTTCAAGCCTACCCACGGGAGCAAATGTTTCATCGAAGTCAATTCCTTCTATTTGAGTGTAACCTTGAGCAACTAGACGAGCCTTGTTTCTGACGACTTGACCATGCTCATCTTGTTTGTTGCGATAGATCCATTTGGTGTCAATGATATTGTGCTTGCAAGGATCAGGATGCTTGACCAGTTCCCAGACATTGTTTAGCTCAAACTGGTGAAGCTCTTCTTGCATAGCTTGAATCCATTCAGGTTCCATAGAGGCTTCAGTAACTTTCTTGGGTTCAGATATAGAGTGAAATGCAAAGTTGCTCTTGAAAGAGTGAGTGGACCAGGAGCATTGATGCTATCAATTATCTTCTCAATATGTACTTCATTTGCAACACGGGGATGAACTGGACGAAGATTTTGACCTTGCAGATCATTGTCTTCAGCTTCAACATTGACTTCCGGCTGAGCATTGTCTTCTGGTTGACTTGGTGCAATGATGAGTTCATCTTTAGCCTGAGCTTCTGAAGGTATGATTTCTCCAGTGCCCATGAGCTTGATAGATTCACTAGGAGGGACTTCATCTAGCACATTTGGCAGGTGCTCTCTTTGCGAGCCGTTAGTGTCATCAAACAGCACATCCACAGTTTCAACCACTTTATAGTGAAAGAGGTTGAATACTACGTAGGAGTGCGAATCCTTTCCGTATCCAAGCATAAAACCTTCGTGCTCTCGGTGCACTGAAGTGTGATGTGGATCCTTGATCCAACACCTGGCACCAAATACTCTAAAGTAACTGACGTTTGGCTTCTTACCAGTTAGCAGCTCATATGATGTCTTCTTTAGAAGTTTGTGAAGATAAACACAGTTGATGACATGGCATGCAGTATCAATGGCTTCAGGCCAGAACTTTCTTGGAGTCTTGTACTCATCAAGCATCGTCCGAGCCATCTCGATGAGGGTTCTGTTCTTGCGCTCCATGATGCCATTCTACTGAGGTGTGTAAGGAGCAGAGAACTCATGTGTGATGCCCAGTGTATCAAGATAAGTGTCGAGGCCGGTGTTCTTGAATTCTGTGCTGTTGTCACTTATGATGTGCTTGATCTTGACGCCATAGTTCGTCATGGCATGATTGGCAAATCGTCTGAAGACGTCCTGCACTTCAGTATTATAAAGAATTATATGCACCCATGTATATCTTGAGTAATCATCAACAATAACGAAACCATAGAGACAAGCAGTGGTAGTAAGAGTAGAGTAGTGAGTAGGGCCGAGTAAGTCCATGTGAAGCAGCTCGAAAGGTTGAGATGTCGTCATGATTGTCTTCGAGGGATGCTTGGCCCTAGTCATCTTCCCAGCTTCACAGGCACTACACAGATGGTCCTTCTTGAACTTGACGCCTTCGCTGCCCACGACATGCTTCTTCTTCGCGAGAGTGTACAAGTTCATGCCCACATGTCCTAGCCTCCGATGCCAGAGCTAGCACTCTGAAGCTTTTGCTAGAAGACATACGGCTAACTATGGTCCTGCTAAGAAATCTACCATATACAGATCATCTTTTCGATACCCTTCAAAGACTAGAGATTTTTCAGATTCCATAAGGACAAGGCAACGATATTTTCCAAATATCACAATCATGTTCAAATGACATAGCATTGATACATACATTAAGTTGAAACCAAGGGATTCAACAAGCATCACTTTATACATGTGCTGATCATTTGAGATTGCAACTCTACCAAGACCCAATACCTTACTTTTACCAGTGTCAGCAAATGTGATATGAGTTTTATCAGACGGGCAAAGGGTTGAATCCATTAGAAGACTTCAATCACCATCCATGTGGTTGGTGCAGCCACTATCCATAATCCATTCTGAAGCTTGAGGTGTCATATCCTACAGTAGTTTGGGGGATAGGCTTCACCAAAAGAGTTGTGAAGCAGAAACATTTGACGAACAAAGGGAACATAGAAGTTTAGATCTTGGTTAGGATAGATCAGATGAGTGTCAAGGAATCCCGGGACGAAAAGTAAGACCATTTTGACATTTTATCTTGCGTCCCACAAGATGTTTAAGGTCCCCAGCATAAGCATCAGACGCCTTTGATTTCCGGCTGGAGTCCTTTCCCTGCAAAAGAGAGTTAAGTTTTCTTAACCACCCACATCTTCATGGGTGGCATAGAAGCAATGAGTCTAAGTGCAACATCTGAGAACTTCGGCTTTGGAGCCCTAGCAAATAGCCTTGCAAGAGGAGAATAATACTCATAAGAATAAGCAGAAAAGTTCTTAGACTTATGAACATAGCAGTTTGATGAAACACACTCATATTCAAAGGTCTGAGTATGATTTCCCTGCAAAACATTTGCGTTAGGGTGACTCAGGTGAGTTCTCTATCTGTATGAAGCCTTTGGACCATATGAAGCCTTTGATCCGGGATTTGTCTTCTTCCCTGGTGGTGTCATGACGACATTCACGGGAAGACTTTTGAGACAATGCTTGGGTACCCAGATCTTCTTAAGAGGCGGTCCATTCCTGCAGTTAGTACCAATATACTCCCTCTGTTCCTAAATAGTTGTCTTTCTAGATATTTCAAATAGACTACCACATACGGATGTACATAGACATATTTTAGAGTGTAGATTCACTCATTTTGCTCCGTATGTAGTCACTTTTTGAAATCTCTAGAAAGAAAAGTATTTAGGAATGGAGGGAGTACTTAGCAAACACTTCACCATTTTGATTCCTGAACAGTTTATAGTTTGCATCAAAGGATTCATCAATGATAATTGGGTTAGCACTAGTGAAGCCAGATAAGGTGGATGCATCCACTGAAGGTCCCGTAGCAGCAACCCCTGTGGTTTTGGGGTACTGCTCAGGCATCCAGTATGAACCATCAACATTCATTTTCCTCTCAAATCCAATGCCCTCTTTCCTAGGGTTTTAGTTCAGAATCTGCTTTTTGAGGACATCACATAGTGTCTGATGCCCTTTGAGACTTTTGTACATTCCTGTCTCAAGCAATGACTTCAACCTGGCATTCTCATCAGCAATAGTAGTGGTATCCTCAGTAGAGGGGTTAGTTACCACATTGGCAGTTGAAGATATTGCAACAATAGCAGCATTTGAACATTCAGCAACAGAGACAGCATTATCACGCTCATTACATTTTAGACATGGTGGTTCAAATCCTTCCTGAGCAGAACTGATCTGTTGAGCGCGGAATGACTCGTTCTCCTTTTGAAGATCTTCATGAGCCGACCTCAATTTCTAAAGTTCCTGCTTCCTTTGATGATAATCATAGGAAAGCTTTCCATGAGATGTTGAGAGCGATTCATGACGACTTTCAAGTTCCTCATACTTAACATGAAGATTTTTAATGTCTTCAATTAAGGACTGAGTTCGGGTCATTTCCGTGTCCAACAAGTCATCGCTTTTGTCTAAAAGCTTTTGAATATGTTCCATAGCATTCTATTGTTCAGTTGGAATTTTAGCAAGTGTTTTGTAGCTAGGTTTAGATTCACATTCAGAGTCATCTTCACTTGATGTTTGAAAGTAAGCATCGCATGAGTTTACCTTGGCACCACGTGCCATGAAGCAGTAGGTGGGAGCAGAGTCATCCTCATCCTTGGCATCAACGTTGGTGACGAGGCCATTGTCTTCAGCGTTGAAGATGGACTTGGCAACGTATGCAGAAGCTAGATCCAGGCTTGCTACTCCAGAATCAGATTCCTCATCAGACTCCATCTCTGCCTCCTCAGATGCAGACTCCTCCTCTGAATCCATCTCCTTGCCGACAAATGCACGAGCCTTGCTTGATGAGCCCTTCTTGTGTGATGAAGACTTCAATGAAGACTTGGAAGAAGACTTTGAGGATTTCTTCTTCTTCTTGTCATCAGAATCATATTCCTTGCTCTTCTTCTTCTTCTTTGTCTCATTGTCACACTGTGGACACTCAAAGATGTAGTGACCAGGTTTCTTGCACTTGTGACAGGTTCTCTTCTTGTGATCACGAGAGGAAGCTTCATCATTTCTTGAGTTGGATCTTGAAGACTTTCTGAAGTCTTTCTTCTTGGCAAACTTCTGGAACTTCTTCACAAGCATAGCAAGCTCCTTTCCAATATCTTTAGGATCCCCAGAACTACAGTCATATTCTTCTTCAGATGAGGAAACAACCTTTGCCTTCAAAGCGCGAGTACGACCATAGTTGGGACCATAGATATCTCTTTTCTCAGATAGCTGGAACTCATGTGTGTTGATCCTCTCAAGTATGTCAGACGGATCGAGAGTCTTGAAGTCAGGGCGCTCTTGAATCATCAGGGCCAGTGTGTCAAATGAGCTGTCAAGAGATCTCAGAAGTGTCTTGACAATTTCGTGCTTGGTGATCTCAGTGGCGCCGAGTGCATGAAGCTCATTGGTGATATCAGTGAGGCGATCAAATGTGAGCTGGACATTCTCATTGTCATTTCTCTTGAAGCGGTTGAAGAGATTGCGAAGAACACTTATCCTTGAATCTGTCTATATTGAGACGCCTTCATTGACCTTGGAGAGCCAGTCCCAGACTAGCTTCGCAGTTTCCAGAGCACTCACACGACCATAGTGCCCTTTGGTCAGATAACCACAGATGATGTTTTTGGCAGTTGAGTCCAGTTGGATGAACTTCTTGACATCAGTAGGAGTAACACCTTCACCGGCCTTGGGAACGCCATTCTTGACGACATACCAGAGATCGACGTCAATGGCTTCAAGATGCATACACATCTTATTCTTCCAGTAGGGGTAATCAGTGCCATCGAAGACATGGCACGCGGCGGAGACCTTGATTATCCCTGCAGTCGACATAGCTAAACTCTGGGTGGTTAAACCGAATCACACAGAACAAGGGAGCACCTTGCTCCAATACCAATTGGAAGTGCTAGTATTCGACTAGAGGGGGGGGGTGAATAGGCGACTTTTATGGAAGTCTTCAAAATAGGGCTGTTATGAAGACAAACAATAGAAATGAACCTATTGACATGCAGCGGAAGGTAGACTACACTAGATAAGCCATAGTCAAGTAAGAAATATAGTGCAAACACGAAGACTATCAGCAGCTAGGTAGTATGGATTAGGATGTAAGATAGTATGAAGCCAAACAGACAACAGTCTTCACATAGTGAAGTCAATTAGATCAGGCAAGTGGGCAAAGACTTCTCGAAGACAAACTGTAAGTAAGGTGAGAGAGGAAGGATAGAACCAGTTGCTCGGAGAGGACAAGAGATTTGTTGGACCAGTTCCAGTTGTTGTGACGACTATACGTCTGGTTAGGGAGGCTGAGATTGAACTCAGAAGACCGTGTCTTCACCTTATTCCCCTTGAGCTAAGAACACTTAGTCCTCGCCCAATCACTCTGGTAAGTCTTCAAGGGAGACTTCCAAACCTTCACAGACTTCGTTCACCGGCAATCCACAATGACTCTTGGATGCTCAGAACGCGACGCCTAACCGGCTGGAGGATTCACAGTCCTCAAGTGTAATAAGTCTTCAGATCACGCAGACAGAAAGACTTCAGTGATGCCTAACACTCTTTGGCTCTGGGTGTTTTGGGCTTTTTGGTTGCAAAGATTCTCGCTCAAAGGCTTCGGAGGTGGGTTTCTCTCGAACGACAAAAGACATGCACTAACTCTGAGCAGCCACCAATTTATGGTGTAGGGGGTGGGCTATTTATAGCCAGGAGGCAACCCGACCTGATTTGTTCAAAATGACCTTGGGTCACTAAGGAACTGACATGTGTCCAACGGTCAGATTTCAAACACACGCGACAGCTTAGCTTGGGCTACAAGCCAAGCTGACCCATCCAACTCTGGATAAGATTTGCTCTCATTATCTTCACTCTAAGACATAGGATTTGATTGAGCATCACATCAGTCACTCTGACTTTCTTCACTTGGACCCCACTTAACAGTACGGTGGTTCCTATGAATCAACAAAGAAGAAAAGGAAACTATGAAACAACTATGTCTTCGCACTCCATAGTCTTCACTCGATGTCTTCTCCTATCATAGTATTCAATGTGAATATCTTCACAGACCACCATTGTCTTCAATGTCTTCACACATTTTTAGGGGTCATCTCTGGTAGGTAAACCGAATCAATATGGGACTACTACCTGTGTTATCCTGCAATTCTCACAAACACATTAGTCCCTCAACCAAGTTTGTCGTCAATACTCCAAAACCAACTATGGGTGGCACTAGATGCACTTACAGTCCAGTCTTTAACAAGATAGCTGCCAAAGCTATAACAAACAAACTCAGAGATTTTATGGATGAGATAATTAGCCAAGAGCAAAGTGCTTTCATCCCCGGTCGCCTCATCACTAATAACATTTTGGTTGCATTTGAGAGTGTGCATGCCATGAAACGGAGGAGGAAGGGGAAGAACTTTGTGTGTGCGGTTAAGTTAGATATGATGAAAGCCTATGATAGGGTGGAATGGAGCTACCTTAAAGCAACATTCCTTAAATTTGGCTTTGGCATCAACTTGGTGAGATTGATCATGAAGTGTGTAACTTCGGTTGGTTTCTCGGTACGGGTAAATGGTGAACAACTACCCTATTTCATTCCCACGTGTTGGTCGTAAAATTTACTGGATTAGGACCACAATATGTTGTAAATAGAAGCCCGACACGTTCAAAAGCTCCTTTGCCCACCTGAAACTCCTTTTTTTGCTCTTCAACATACCCATCCGTCAAAACCATGCTTTTGATAAACTTAAGCCTGATGGACAATAGTAACCTCGCATTCAGCAGGAAGAATGTGACAAATCTAGTGTTTGCACGGTTGGCTACATAACGTTCTAGCGTTATTTTCTTCAATCGAATCTCATGAGAAGTGAGAAAATCCTGGTGCTTACGAATCCACCGATTGGTTATAACTTTCTTACCCCGTCCTATTGCCTAAATAGACATGAAGATTGAAAATAGTTAAGGTCTAAAAAAAGAGCGTCGAAAGAGCATCAACTGAACGGTTAATTCTAGTACACTATACGCGGGCTTCCAATGTGTGTGAAATTATAACCTTTAATTACAACTTCTCCAGACATGGAAAGCATTGAAGCAAGCCAATAATCTTGTTCAGATCAAAACTATTCATTTGGATATATAAGATCTTGACAGAATCCAGCACCATTGATAGGCCATCCATGGAGAAACTATTCATTGAGCATATAACATAATATCAGTACAAAATGTGTACTCCAAGATGATATATAACTTATGCGTAGAAATTTAAAATGCAGCTTATGGTTACAAGTGTAGATGATAATATAAAGTACCTGAAGAACTGTGGAGCCAAACACCATATTGAAATGAGCACAGAGATCATGTATTACACCAAAGGTCTCCAGTTTAGGCGCAGAGAGGACGGTTATTTGCAACGGTGAATTACTAGAATCAAGGATCAACCTTTGAAGTGAAGGGGCATCTTGGATGATGAGCTACCTTCCGTCAAAACAAATTCCAATTATTACAAGGTTAGGCGACTTCATCTGTAGACAACCGATTCTAACTGTGAAAACAAGCACCAAGCACTCCAGGGCAGGGCAACTGGAGTGGATGATGATGTGCAATGAGGCCTCCGATATACGAACCCGCATAAGTGAAAGTTTCTTGAGAAATGGGAGTCGAAGGTTTATTACCAGATTGTCTGGTAGGGAGCACAACGCAAAGGTGGCGGTGTGGAGAGAGGAGGAAAACCGCGAGATGGACATCGGTGCTAAGGGCACAAGTACATGGCGTTCGGTATGTGGTAAGTGATTTCTAGGGGAATAGTAGAACTCAAGCAGCTATAGTTCTGTGAATTCAGGGGATTTCAGCTAGGCGTCCACCATGCAGGGCATGGTATGCTTGCTCAGGTAGCATGATGGGATGCAGAGGCTTTGAACGGAGCCCTGGTGGGAGGAGATGATGGCTCTGGGGATTTCAAAATCATTGAAGAGAGATAGCTGACGACAATCGAGATTAAGGGGCATGGCGCGCCATAGAGGGCGCCACCAAATTGAGAGGACTTGGGTGCGGTAGCAATCCTTGGTGGGGAGAAGTGAGATTATCTCCCCAAGGACGGCTGTTACCTCTTGAGCACTGCGTTGGTTTTCCCTTGAAGAGGAAAGGGTGATGCAACAAAGTAGCGTAAGTATTTCCCTCAGTTTTTGAGAAGCAAGGTATCAATCCAGTAGGAGGCTCCATGCAAGTCCCTCGTACCTACACAAACAAACAAGAACCTCGCAACCAACACGATAAAGGGGTTGTCAATCCCTTCATGACCACTTGTGAAAGTGAGATCTGATAGAGATAATATGATAAGATAAATATTTCTAGTATTTTTATGATATATACTGAAAAGTAAAGATTGCAAAATAAAGTAGATTGGAAACTTATATGATGGAGAATAGACCTGGGGCCCATAGGTTTCACTAGTGGCTTCTCTCAAAATAGCATAAGTATTACGGTGGGTGAACAAATTACTGTCGAGCAATTGATAGAAGAGTGCATAGTTATGAGAATATCTAGGCATGATCATGTATATAGGCACCACGTATGTGACAAGTAGACCGACTCCTGCTTGCATCTACTACTATTACTCCACACATCGACCGCTATCTAGCATGCATCTAGAGTATTAAGTTCATAAGAACAGAGTAACACATTAGGCAAGATGACATGATGTAGAGGGATAAACTCAAGCAATATGATATAAACCCCATCTTTTTATCCTCGATGGCAACAATACAATACGTGCCTTGCTGCCCCTGCTGTCACTGGGAAAGGACACTGCAAGATTGAACCCAAAGCTAAGCACTTCTCCCATTGCAAGAAAGATCAATCTAGTAGGCCAAACCAAACTGATAATTCGAAGAGACTTGCAAAGATAACCAATCATACATAAAATAATTCAGAGGAGATTCAAATATTTCTCATAGATAAACTTGATCATAAACCCACAATTCATCAGATCTCGACAAACACACCGCAAAAAGAGTTACATTGAATAGATCTCCAAGAAGATTGAGGAGAACATTGTATTGAGATTCAAAGAGAGAGAAGAAGCTATCTAGCTAATAACTATGGACCCGAAGGTCTATGGTAAACTACTCACAACTCATTGGAGAGGCTATGGTGTTGATGTAGAAGCCCTCCGTGATCGATTCCCCCTCCGGCGGAGCGCTGGAAAAGGTCCCAAGATGGGATCTCACGGGTACAGAAGGCTGCGGCGGTGGAAATAGGGTTTCCTGGTACTCCTGGATGTTTTCGGGGTACGTAGATATATATAGGCGAAGGAGGTCGGTCAGGGGAGCCACAAGGGGCCCACGAGGTAGGGGGCACACCCTGCACCCTCGTGGCCACCTCGGCTGCTTCTTGACATCCACTCCAAGTCTCCTGGATTGAGTTTGTTCCAAAAAGATCGCTCCCGAAGGTTTCATTCCATTTGGACTCCGTTTGATATTCCTTTTCTTCGAAACACTAAAATAGGCAAAAAAAACAGCAATTTAGGCTGGGCCTCCGGTTAGTAGGTTAGTCCCAAAAATGATATAAAAGTGTATAGTAAAGCCCATAAACATCCAAAACGGGTAATATAATAGCATGGAACAATCAAAAATTATAGATACATTGGATATGTATCAACGGCATCCAGGAGATCGCTGATGCGGTCCACCCTAGATTCTACGGGTTCCTGGGATCCGATGGGGGCGGGGTTGCCGCTTCTCCCCATGCTGCCTGGTGCAGGATCAACAACAGGCATCACCGCTGGCAGGAGCCTCATCTTCTTGGCGCTGGGGTCAGCCGACTCCATTTTCCTCGAGGGCGTCGTGTCGCGCTCGCAGATTTGAGCAGAGTAACGAATGACGAGCCTAATTGTAGTGCGAGTGAAGAAGAAGGGGAGCTGGGGTTTTTCTGTAGTAGTGAGGAAGAAGGGGAGCTGGGGTTTTCTATAGGAGTGAGGTGAGGAATTTGGGGGTACGAGTGGAGCGAGCTGACGTGAGGTGGGTGGGAGTGAGGAGGAAGAAGAGCACCCAGGTTTTTTGGGGGGCGGTGTGCTGGGTGTGGGTAGCGCCTCTCATTTTGTAAATATATGGGCTTTTGAATTGATTTTATTATTTACTAGGGTGGATGGGCTGTTTTGTCTTGGGCCTAGAGAAACAATTACTACTAGTAAAGTGGAGACACTCTACAGCTACCCAGGAAAACAATTACTACTAGTACAGTGGATACAATACTGCTTCTGGCTCCTCCTAGGTCAACGAAACGTCTCCCTCTATTGAATGTCATTATACTTTTGTTCACCGACATGCGGGCCATGCATCGTGCGGGCCCAAATGCCATCCACCAAAGAAGGCAGTATGCAGGCGGAGAGTCACCCGGGTTGTAGCACGGCAGTAACGAGCCGTCGTATCACAAAACCCCACCTCCCTGCAGTCTAAGTTTGACGGACAAAGCAGCCATCATTTCACTCTTCGCTGAATCCCCTTCTCCCTCACCGTCTTCAAGAATGGCAACACTCGCATCTGCCACTGTTCTTCTCTCCCAAAGAAGGAAAGAGAAGCGGATCCGTGATGTTGGTATATTTTTGTTCAGAGAAAAAAACTTTTGCAAAGCAGTAACCGATCCTCACTCTCTTTTTTGTTTCATTGTCATTGCGATTGTGTTTTCCTTTCAGTGGTCTCCTAGTATTCGTTAGTTTCATGATGGACCAAGGAGAACCAGGCAAAGATCTGCCGATATTGGAGCAGACGCGGGTGAGGGAGTCCTGGATTAAGGGGTCCTCGGATAGCCGGACTATATACATATGTCGGACTGTTGGGGCTATGAAGATACAAGATAGAAGACTTCGACCCGTGTCCAGATGGGACTCTCCTTTGCGTGGAAGGCAAGCTTGGCGATTCAGATATGTAGATTCCTTTCTCTATAACCGACCTTGTGTAACCCTAGCCCCTTCCGGTGTCTATATAAATCGGAGGGTTTAGTCCATAGGACAACAACAATCATGATCATAGGCTAGCTTCTAGGGTTTAGCCATTACAATCTTGTGGTAGATCAACTCTTGTAATACTCGTATTCATGAAGATCAATCAAGAAGGAAGTAGGGTATTACCTCCATCGAGAGGGCCCAAACCTGGCTAAACATTGTGTCCCCCGCCTCCTATTACCATTAGCCTTAGACGCACAGTTCGGGACCCCCTACCCGAGATCCGCCGGTTTTGACACCGACATTGGTGCTTTCTGACTGGATCGACAAACTTAGTTTGCAATAAAAAGGGCTTACCAGCCGCGATCTCCCTAGCCTGTTGGATCTCCTCCCGCGCTGCTCTAGACTCAGACCGAGCTTCTTTTGCCTCTTGTAAGGCCTTGTCAAGATCGGCTGCTTTGGCTTTGTTATCTTTCTCAAGAACGTGGCATCGGCTAGTGGCATCCTTCAGCTCAAGTGCCATAGTGGATATTCTCTCCTCACACTGAAGTCGAGCAGTCTGCTCGGCCTTTAATTCAACGGCTACCTTTTCGGCAGCCACATTACTCATCCTGGCTTGCTCCTTGGCCCGGGCAAGTTTAGCCCGAAGGGTCTCAACCGCGGCGGCACTATCTGCAGTTTTGCATATACAAAATTCTCAGTGTCACGCTCATTTCATAACACTAGCATGTACTGAGTGCCCCCAAAGACATACCTTGCACATCGTCGAGTTGCCTGTTAATAAGCGTGATGTCATCATCCACTACATCAAATTTCTGGTTCAGATGTGCCACCTCTGTAGCTTGGGCAGTTGCCACGGATGTAACAACCTGTGTTTCAAATTAGTCAAGTCATTTCCCGGGCATACATTTTTGGTCCTCTGATTGCCTCCCTTTAGATGTCAACCAGAGTCTCAGGGGCTACTATCTATACACAGGTGCAATTTGCATTTATAACATAAATAAAATTACATTACGTACCTCGAAACCTCTTAGTAGGCTCGAAACGACTTCATTCAATCCGCTTTTCATGGACCGAACTCTTTCAACCACCGTACCCATCAAGGTACGATGTTCCTTTGGGACGAACGCCTGTTGCAATATGTCCATCAATGTATACGGCACCTCCGGATTCAGAACAGGTTGCGATGTTTCTCGGACATTGTATAGTCCGGAAATCTTTTTGTTGTTCCCCGTAGGGGCCGTACACCCTGGACCCCGGGCAGCCAAAGTATTACCTTCGGGCCTGATCCTCGCAGCCCCTCGCACCACCCGTTGATCTGGAAAGATCCTCTAGGACAACACCTTGGCATCGTCTGCCTTATTAGGCAGGGAGATCTGTGGAGGCGACTCGCTCTCCATCATCTCCGGAAGAAGATCCCCTGAAGAGGAGGACTGCTGAGGAGGACTGCATACCGGACTGCAAACATGTAGCGTAAATGTTACCCCTACAACCAAGAAAGAATAGGATGTGTCTAAAACACCCTGGTTCACTTACAATTCGGTTGAAGGCCTATCTCTACAGAGTGATTGCGTGTCAACGTCACCCCCTGACTGGGATCCCCCCCGCTTAGAAGCTTCTCTCTTCAAATCTTCGGAGGCAGTCCGCTTCTTCCCATGAGGAGAAGGAATGTCAGTTTGCCCTTCCCTTCCACCTTTGGGAGTGGAAGTTCCAATCTCCACAGACAAATTACCTGGTGTACCTCCAAGGGAGAGGCCACCTTGAGCCTCTCCGTTCTCCTCCTTATCTTTCCCCACCGGCTCTTGATATGGTGCCGAAGCCAGCATCCTTGTTAAGATTGGATCGACAGAGTCTTCGGGAAGAGGAGCCGAACACCTAATCCTCTCCGCCTTCTTTAACCATCCCTGCCCGAGAAGATTTTTATCAGTACCTTGTTATAAGGAATTTAACGAAACTGTGTTCGGAAGTTAAGTGCTTACCGGGGAATCTAGATGATTGCAGTCAAGATCAATGTCTTCTGTAGTATCCGGCCACTGTTTTCATGTGCTGAAGAAAAAATTCCACATCTCTCTGAGCATCTTGCCGGAGAAGTGCTGGAGAGTACGTGGACCTTCCGGATTGAACTCCCACATGCGGAGAGGGCGTCGCTGACAGGGTAGGATCCGACGGACTAGCATTACTTGGATCACATTGATGAGACCAGTGTCCTTCTCAAAAAGGCTCTGAATACGACTTTGCAGCATCCACACTTCATCAACAGATCCCCAGTCCAACCCCTTGTTAATCCACGATGCGAGCTGTGGTGGAGGGCCGGAGCAAAACGCAGGCGTAGCTGCCCACTTATTACCACGGGGTTCAGTGATGTCAAGCCACTCCCGTTGCCATAGGTCAGAAGATTCTGCGAAGGAGCCCTTTGGCCAAGGAGAATTGATAAGCTTGTTTATTGAAGAACCTCCGCACTCCGCTTGCTTCCCATTGATTATCTTCGGTTTCACATTGAAGGTTTTTAGCCATAAGCCAAAGTGTGGGGAAATACAGAGGAAAGCCTCGCACGTGATGATAAACGCCAAGATATGAAGGAAAGAGTCTGGATCTAGATCATGGAAATCTAGCCCATAATAAAACATTAGCCCTTGAATGAAGGGACGAAGAGCAAAACCTAGCCCTCAGAGGAAGTGAGAGATGAACACAACCCTCTCACTGGAGCTAGGTGTAGGAATAACCTGCCCTTGAGCAGGCAGCCTGTGGAGGATTTCCGCAGTCAAGTATCTTGCCTCCCTGAGCTTCGTAATGTCCTCCTCTGTGACAGAAGAGGCCGTCCATCGGCCTTGAAGGCTGGATCCGGACATGGCTAGAGGCTTGAAGCAACTGGATTAAACCTTGGGTGTTGGAACTTGAGGTGGGAGGAGGAGAAGATTAGCGTGAGTGGAAAAGGACAAGCCCCGGCCTCTTTATAAAGGCGACGAATATCAAACGCCCCCTACATGGCCTTAAAATATGCATATTCCCAAGGAATCATACCAACGGAACGGTTGGGTTACCCACGCCCGTGTTGATGAGAATCCCGTGATAAGGGGACATGATCTCTGGTTCGACAAGACGTGTCAATAAAACCGCCTCGCGAAACATGGAGTAGCAGGCTGGAAAACGATTCAAAATAATGGCCGGGTGATGACGTAATGTCATGCAACAAAAAATGTCAGTAGATTGGACTCGTGAAAGTATTATACTCTCTACAGTGGTATGTGGAATTTGTTTTGCAGAGCCGGACACAATTCTTGTGTTCAAGATCTACTTTGAAGTATTCGGAGAAGGAACCCGCCTTGCAATGCCGAAGACAATCTGCCTGCCGGACTCATCGTCATTGAAGCCTGGTTCAGGGGCTACTGAGGGAGTCCTGGATTAAGGGGTCCTCGAACAGCCGGACTATATACATATGCCGGACTATTGGGGCTATGAAGATACAAGATAGAAGACTTCGACCCGTGTCCAGATGGGACTCTCCTTTGCATGGAAGGCAAGCTTGGCGATTTGGATATGTAGGTTCCTTTCTCTGTAACCGACCTTGTGTAACCCTAGCCCCTTCCGGTGTCTATATAAACCATAGGGTTTAGTTCGTAGGACAACAACAATCATAATCATAGGCTAGCTTCTAGGGTTTAGCCATTACGATCTCGTGGTAGATCAACTCTTGTAATACTCATATTCATCAAGATCAATCAAGCAGGAGGTAGGGTATTACTTCCATAGAGAGGGCCTGAACCTGGGTAAACATTGCGTCCCCCGCCTCCTGTTACCATTAGCCTTAGACGCACAGTCCGGGACCCCCTACCCGAGATCCGTCGGTTTTGACACCAACAGCGGGAGGCTGATCCCCACAAGACAGAGAGCTCCAAGAAGATGGAGGCAGCCACTGAGCCAACCCCAGATACGCTAACAGCCACTACTAAGATGGTCAACGACC
>NC_041387.1:88736998-88776543 GCF_002162155.2 Triticum dicoccoides | reverse complement strand
CGTTGAGCTGCCCAAGGTGATTTTCTTCTTTGTCGATCTCGATTATGGTTTTCATCTAAGTATGTGGTGATGAATAATGCAAAAATTTATTAGCTTTGATGCCATGCTATACATAGTGGTTTGAATAACTTGTGTTTCTTATACTGGAAAGTAATTCAGAATTTGTTTCCGTTTCAATTAGAGCCCTGATGCAGACAAGGATTGTGTGGTTGTACATGTCACTCGCTATGAGGCGGATGACCTGGATATACGCACTGGGAAAACAAAGTTCTTAGGCTGTTGGATCCTGGAAGCCATTTGCGCTTATACCAATGTCGAGTTGTATTCCAGCCTCACTGTCATCAGGCGTGTTGTCCAGGGTGTACTGAAGCACAAGAAGTTCAAAGCTACTCCTTCGTTTGTGAGCATACTATTCTTGTCAAGCTTACGCAGGAAGATGACATGGCATGCCTCCACAAACAAGTTTATGAGTGGCAAGGCCACAAGGTTGTCTTCATGAAGGTTCACAGGATTGAGCTGCTGCCGGACGTCCTCGATGATGTTCATGGCAAGGTCTGTCTTGTGTCCAGCCCAAATTAGATCGAGGCATGAAATAGTTGCCACAGCTAGTGTTTAATAGTAGTTTGGATTGTGTCTAATTATCTGAACCTTGCCTGTTATCGAGCCCTCTGGGGCTAGTACTCTATTTGAATCCATCTATGGGAACTACTGCTACTTTTGTGTGCCCGTGAATCATGTGAGAACCATCATAATTGTTGCCGAAACAGATGCGTCCTCACTAGTTTTTTTTCATGAATATGGCATGGTAAGACATAAGTTGTCACGGTTTATCATACGAGCAGTGTGTGTTTGATGAAATATAGTACTCGTTTGAGAACTATGCACCGACGTATACATAAGTACTTGTAAACACTGTTGGTGCTACCCCACTTGTAAGAAGTTGTGCAAAACACGGCACATTGGCTCAACTCGCTTCAACACTAGGCTATGGACCAGCTAGCAATCAACAATATGCTGTCAACTATGTATCTTGTTACAGTGGTTCATGCAGTTAATTGAGGCCACAATGTAAATTCCAAACATTCACACGCTAGTCCAGCATTCATGTGGAACACTCACATTAAACTCGGCTTCATAAAAAACTTGAAAAGCATAAGTTAAGCAATTTTATACATCTCAATGATTCATAGAACATAACAAACATATACTAGTTCACAGCAAAAGACAAAGTTGTGAGAAGGTTTACAAATCAGGAAAAAACAAGCAAGGCTTCTCTGAGCAAAGGGCCTCCGACAGGCTTAAATTTCCTGGAGTTCACTCTGGTTTTTCTTGTTGCCACCATGCATCCAGGGTTAGGTTCTCTCATTCCAGAATAACTAATTGTATTGTGGTCTCAGCTAGAATGCTGAACTGAACCATGCAGTGTATTGACCAACTGAAATTCTTGTGCATTCCACTAAATTTAAGCACCACTATTTGCAAAAATAAGCAGACCACAATGCCTCTTATCCGCGCACCTGTCCAAAAAACCACCGTGCAGCCGTGCCAGCTAGTCCGGTCCATGGATGAACTGGTAGAAAGTGCATTCTGGACTAGGATGCAGTTGTTTTTGCTCATCCCTGCACTGCAATCAGGAAGTAAAACGTATGAATCAGCTTCTTTTAGATTGCGTTGGTCATTCTACCTAGTTACTACCAATGTAGGAATACCTGGAACACTGGTGGTTAGAGGACGTCAGCTAGGAATAGCCATCCCATTTTGTGCAGTTGTACTAAAACTAAGGTGTGTACTTTTGATTGCGCAGACAAGAAAGGATATGGAGATAGACATCCCTATTTGCGCAAATACAAAATAATGTTATTTAAACAGTGACCGATATTTGCAGTGTCGTGTGATTAACAACAACATCTATTATGTTATAATTGGCACTAGATTGACAGTATGAAAGTGCCCTTAAGTAAGTAGCATCACATCACATCAACACTGCCACTAGATTAACATGCAGAACAATAGCATTAGTATTACTGTCATGAGAGTAGCACATGGTCAGTAAACGTGCAATCAAATTTGAAGCAATGTTAGCGGTGTGAGATTTATGTGTAACTGCAAAAACACAATTCATGGGAAATAAAGCAAGACAGAAGCACTTCATAAAATGGTGGTGGCATTGCTTCAATTTATCGACGACACTAGACCA
Source organism: Triticum dicoccoides (assembly GCF_002162155.2). Taxonomy (NCBI): domain Eukaryota; kingdom Viridiplantae; phylum Streptophyta; class Magnoliopsida; order Poales; family Poaceae; genus Triticum; species Triticum dicoccoides. The sequence goes on along the minus strand of NC_041387.1, from coordinate 88,774,346 downwards.
TTACTTATAGTGACATTTGGTGGCATTGCTTAATGCTTCATGTGATTTTACATTAACGGAAGCGATATGGGCGTAGGGATAGCAGGGGCATAAACTGGTGAGGCATATGTGGTTGCCGAGAGCAGCAAACACTCAGGCAGCATGTCTGCATTTGTCCCATTTTTTATGTCCTCGGCGACATTTTCCTATGTGAGCACAGGAAATCTAGACCTGCTCATTCTCATTTGTGTTGTCCCCCAACACCCGTCACTTTCTTTCCTTTTTCAACCAAGAGACAGGTCCACTTCCCCCAGCCTTCGCCAGCCACCATGCTTTCTTCGTCTTTTCAACCAAGAGACCGGTTGGGTAGCTAGTATCTACTACTTTCCCCCGTTTCCTCTTAGAACCAAGTCCTAGATTCATGCTACAGCTTTCCCACTTTCTTCCCTGTTTGAACCAACTCTTAGAGTCGACTGTATGAACTAGCTTTACCTCTAATAATAGTAAAAGTCTAGGTGGCTTTGGAACAACGGACAGAAGTAGAAAAAGATCCACACGAAGCCAAGTGGGGAGGTGGGCCAGTAGAGCAAGGCAGGTTTCGAAGGAATATATACCCGAGGGTTGTCGGCATGTGGCAAAGACAGCGCCGGGAGGCCACATCTTGGCCACAATACGACAGGGAGGAAGAATGGGTCGGAGGCCCTCCTGAGCCGGCGCTCTCTCAAAGAGAACGATATGGCCGCCGATCGGGACATGTGGGCAGCCGTTGGTCTCCTCCCTCGCCGCCGACAACATCGTGAAGGATGCACCTACACCCCTACCCTGGTCGAGGTTGTCCGGCCGGATTTGTGACCAGCCATGAGCAGAGAGAGTGTGGCCACCTATGTCTTGCTTAGATCTGGGGAGCATGAGAGAGTGAAAGAGAGGAACCCTAGTAAAGCAAGCGCTAAGGCTCCTGCTTATATATATAGTGGAGTGATTTTGTTGTACCATCTTCAAAAAAATACGCTCCTACGTGTACCCGCAAGTGGGTGTGAGAGAACTAGTGCGTGCGTGCACCGCTTCTCTTTGTGAGAGTACAATATACTATGCCGAAAGAATGTTCACCACAAGAGTAATAGTATAAGTGTGTGACGTGTGAGGTAAAATAAAATGTGCGCGATGTCTTTTGTTTTTTAGAAGTTCTGAGGGTAGGGTGTGAAGAGCATATATGTGTGTGACTTCTACCTGTAGATAGACGATGGGTGCGAGAGGACTCAGGAGAGTCGTGAATCGTGAGGGTGCATGTGCGTGAGAGAGAGGGGGGCACGTATCAATGCAAAGCTTGTGTCTGTAAATCATTAACCGACAAACATTCGCCACAAGCTTTTCCTGACGAACACCGTAAGAACCGTTAGATCGGCATCCGACAGTGTCATTTTTGCCATGTCATTTAATAGAACATCCACTCCTCCTACACACAAATCTTCCACGTGAGTGTTAGCAACTACCGTATGCTCCCTCCATTCCAAAATGTAGTGCATATAGCTTTATTGAAAATTCGAACCTTGCAAACTTTTACAGAGTTTTCGTGTACCAAATTGCACATGTGGAATACCTAGTATATATCATTTCATTCATCTCTGAGAGGTAACTATAAAGATGGGGGAGGAGTCTATAAGGAAATACCATCATACTTTGGTGTGGAGGAATATCATAGGAACTCTATATGATATGATTTTTAGAGAATTTTTTCCTTTAGAGCCAATTGGTTCATAGGAATAGATTCATATACTCCACATTTTAAAGGAAATAAACATGATATCATTTTTATAGCTTTAGAGCCACTTGGTTCATATGAATGGATTCCTATACTCCCATAATTTCAAAGGAAAATAAACATTAGCGTATATTCAATAGAAAAGTTCCTATGATATGAACCAAATTACATCTCTTTTCTAATCCCTCCTCATAGGAATTGAGATACATGTCATCTCTAGATTCAATAGAAAAGTTCCTATGATGTGAACCAAATGACATCTCTTTTCCAATCCCTACTCATAGGAATTGAGATACTCCATGTCATCTCTTTCCCTACAACTTCCATGTATACATCTTCTATTCCTAAATAGCTAGTACAACCCACTAGTAGCTTTTTTCCAAGACATGCAACTATGGCACAAGAACTATATAGTGTGCGAATAACTTTGAAAGATGGTCGTTGGATGAAGCTAATCCGACAGTGCAGAGATAGCAAATCCGAGCACTACTGGCTGTTGGATATCATCAACATTCCACCAGATCTGCCACATGTACAATTTAGAAGACTCCATGGTTGAACTTAAGCATAATGCACAAACCTCAAAACACAAGCACTTCTCCTTTGTTCTAGAATCTTCCGTATCATAATTGCCCAATTTTTTTCTAAATGAATTGCCATTATTTGTTTTTTTTACTTTATGCTTTACAATGCACAACCCCATGAATCTTAACATTTTTACAAAACTAATTGATTTTGAATGAGATGAACTATAAGAACTAAATGAACATCTACATCATGCATATATGACTCAAAGCTTTACATGCTATAGTGTGTATTTATTCATAATTTGGTTTCCAAATCTCATGCGTTCAATGCATGTGTACCTTACTAGTTTTGAGTAGAGTAGCAAATTTCACGTGGCCCCAGGTATATCAAAATGCAGGGCCCATGCATCATTGCCTTTCGGTCGAACCTACGTCCACAATTTTTTGTACTGTAAAATGCTGCCTCGTTCCCATAAAACCAAGCGGCCCACACATATTTAAGGCGTTGACTCAAACTCAATCCCTCTCCTGTTTACTACGACATGGCCCCGCATGCCGTAGTACTCCTACAAACCCTACCGCCGCACACATCATCGGTTTTCTTCAAGAGGACGAGGGAGAAGCCGATTTGTAGTGGAGGCGCTTTAAAATAATAATAATAATAAAAGGATCTATAGTGGAGACCCCTACCCTAGGGTGCCCTAGGTAGCTGCTGCATGCATAATTGGTTTTCTCTTTTCTTTATGCTCTTGCGCCCTAGAGTGAAATGATGGTTGCTTCGTCCATCCAACTTAATGCGGGAAAGGTGTGGCTTTGTGATTTGACCCCTCATCTCTCATTTTCTACTACTGCGACGCTACGACTGGGGTGCCTCCAATTCCAACCGCGGGTCTGAACTATAATTTGGTGCATCGCACATGGAACAAGACGGTGGATGAGCCACATGTCGGCCAAAGGGGTCCTGTTAAGTGTGTCGCCATTTCATGTGCGGACTGACCCTTCTTGAGTTGCTACGCCAACATGACAGGAGCATCCTACCACTTGGTTTTGCTCCTTGGTGAATCCCGACTATATTGATCTAAAAAGACACGTACTGTACTACCCTCTCCGTCTCGTTGTTTAGGCGTCTCGGTTTATAGGGCATGCACGTAGTTCTAGGTTATCCATTTGACTAACTAAATATGAGTTACTATGTCACAAAAGTATATCATTGGATTCTTAAGCGGATGTAGTTTCTAAACATATAATGTTCATCACATATATAGCCAGTTAAATTCTCAACCTAGAACGATGTGCATGCCATGTAAACCGATACGGAGGAAGTAGTAAAAATGAGGTGATTTTACTGATTGATCGGCAGGGGAGCATGGCATGTCATGCGGTCCCATGTGTCATGATGTACCAAGGCGATGCACGCGTCCCTCTTGAGGCAGAAGCAATACTACGTGGTTTGAGATGATGGTGAACCAAAGTGTGAAATAATGGTTGCTTCGTCCGTCAGGGAAGGTGCGACATTGTGATTTGACGTCTCATTGCTCATTACTACTACTCGGGCGGTACGACGTACTGGGGTGCGTCCCTCCTGCTGTTCTGCACTGTTATTTGGTGCTTGACACGTCGACTAGGTCGCTATATGTCCCACATGTCGGTGTGAGGAAGTACATAGTTCATGAAAGCGAGCATCGACGGAGGAGTACAAGACACGGCTTGGTTTTTGTTGCTTCGCATGATCCATTGATACAAACCCCGACTAAAAAAAGGCGAGGGCGGGTCTTTTCCTGCGCGGCAGGCAGGGGAGTTTGGCATAGTCTGTTCGAGGCAAGGAGGCAGGAAGGGAAACAAGCAAATAAAGGCTGAGCGACTTAGTTTTGGGAAAATCTGATTTTATGGAGTGCGTACCCACTAGTATTTATAGGGCTCATTTAAAAAAAATCATTTTTCTGTTTTACAAGTTTCAATTCTACTAGTAGTAGTAGTACCATCACACGTTGGATTTCGAGGTGCATTAAATCACCCGATGCAAGCAGTGTCAAGAGAAAAATCACCAATGCATGTATAAGTTCATGGAAATTTAGTGGTCATTCATGCATTCGTTCTAATTAATGCCTCGGTAAACATAACTTCTTGAGAAAAATGAGCGTACTAATTACTTGTGCAAACTACGAAATTAATTCCACCACTCACCGTCTACCTTGGTTGGAGAGATTTTGAAATTGAGCCATAAACTGGAAAGGAGGGAGTAGTAACTTTTGTCTCGGTTACTATTTGTGGCCTTGTATAGATGCAAAATGTATTTTTTATAGTGGCCTTGTATAAGTAAATGGAGGGAGTACTAAAGGACATATATATTCCAAACAATATGATAATCTCTCTAACCAAGGTAGGGACGAGGAGTAAACGAAGGGAGTAGTAAAATTTTCTCCTCGTCTTGCGAGCCACCGCGCACGTGGGCGAGGGAGCGGGCGTAAGGCGTACAGTACTACTAATAAGCAAGCTTCACCTCATCCTGAGAGCCACCGTGCCCGTGGGCGGAGGAGACAACGTACTAAGCAAGCTTCTCCTCGTTCTACGAGTTGAATGGACACATCAAAAGTAGTCCAGTGTATAGAGCCTTGACTCTAAGGTAGGCCCTACATGGTTTGCCTCTTTTTTAACATAACGCGTCAAGTCGCAATTTGTTTGTTCACCTGTGGTAGACGATCCTCCCTCCATCAAGTGGACAACCAGTACACATGTCAAATTACCACTTGGGCAACCTTTTCGTACAGAAATGAGCTCCACCGTGTACCCGCACGGGTGTGGTTGGGAAAGAGACGGGAGTACGTGCGCCATGCGTGTACCTCTTCTCTTCGTGCACGCCCCCACCTACGTGGGTGTGTGTGAGAGAGATACAAACCTAGACATAATGTGTCGTCCATCCCCATGCCTCCACCCAGTCCAACCACCAGTCACCACCACGCCCCACTCCTCCTCACCTTATCTCTCATCTTTCTCCCTCCATTTTTATATACAAGGCCACTATCAAAATTACAATTTACAGATATACAAGGCCACTAACAGTAATCGATGCAATATTAATGGTGTTTGCCTCGTAGTACTAGCAAAGGAGGACATTAATTATCCCTTGCATGCATGCGGGAGTGTGAGCATTGGCTTGATGTGCATGAAAGAGAAGAATACACATTAACTTACACGACAAACAAGGAAACAAGGTGGCTTGCAACATTGACTTAGAAGACATTAATTTTTGTCTTGGTACATGCAATATGGGTTTGTGGCCTTGCATACAAAAATGGAGTCCGATAAAATTCTTGAGATATCATTAGTTTTTACAAATGGGATTACTCCTACATGGGTCAATCACAACAGGTGTTTTGTAAAAAAATGCATCTTGATGTTCCGTGCAATGCACGGGCATCTTGCTAGTCCATGAAAACAACACATGGCAAAATTCCACGGCGAACGAGGGATTTGAATCGGCTTGGAGGGGCTGTTTGGATCTTGCCCGGGGTAGCCAAAATATTGGCGACCCTTTTGTCCACCGGTGCCTTTGCCACCGACGAACGAGGAATGGCTCGGGTGCTCATGCATCCTCCAGCACGCACATTGGAGATGAGCTCGCATGAGCTGTGCTTTTTTTGTCCCACCATGCCGCCCGAGCCGCCCGCAGACAGACTTGCGACCCACAAATTACGCCATCCAACCGTAGCCGCACACATTATGACAACAACTCAACCAACCGGACAAAATTCATGCAAACACGATGATATTTCATATAAACAATGACGGAAATCATATAAAATACCGGATTTTCATACAAAGATGGCGGATTTCATTACATTCAAATGAACTACGCGGTGCTAGTTCTGGACAGCACATGTATATAATACCTGGCCTAAATGGTCGCCCGCCGATCCATTTGTGTTCCTCATGTCCGGCAGCACGATCACCGGACTACCGGGAGCCCCAGAGGTATATGCTTCAACGCAAAGGATGGCTCACTTCCCCACTGCCCAACTAATATCATTGGCTGATGCCGAAGATGATTGTGGAAGGGGGATTCCTCGCTTCCGTGGAGCCCATGCGGGGTCGACGAAGGTCCTCGCAACAAAAGGATCCGACAAGACACCTGCTGTGTACGCCGGCATCGCCTCCGCGGTGGCCTTCATGGGACCCAAGCGGCAGCGGCCTCCCGTGTTCTACTTCTCCTCGATGATGGCGGTGGACACGGAGGCGCTGGCCACCGACTCGTCGCTCTCCGCGCACCCGGCTTCTGTCACTGCTTGCATGGCGCGGCCGCCGGCATGGGAGTCTCGGCCACAAAAACGGGAGACGTGGTACGAGGTGGTGGCGTGGACGGCAGCAACGACACCCATGCACCGCTCCTCGTCGAGCTGGCCTGGAGTGGCGAGTTGCTGAACCGCGCGCCGACTTGGGGCGACAACTGGCTCCGTTGGGCGAGGGGAGGGAGGTGGATCAGCAAGCTGCATAGCTCATATCTGGCGGGCTCGGCGGGCCACCCAGCCGGCTTGGATGCGGGATAACTACTCTTCGTAAGCCATTGTAAGAGTGGACAAAATGGTGAAGGAGGAGATAGGGGAGCGGCGGAGGTGTGCGATTATTGGCCAATGTTTGGCGTTTAAATAGGAGATTAAATAGATGGCAGACGGGAGGAGCTCGGCCGGCGTTGTATTTAATGTCGTCCCGGTCATGAACGGACGTGTGTCCAGAGTGGATTTCTCGGCTTCCAGACGGGCGGGTTTCATGGAGGTGTTTGAATGCGGCAAGGAGGCGTGTTCAGCCTGGCGTGCAGCGAGTGGCGCCCACGACTCTGACGTACGATGCCACGTTGTTCTTTCACTGATGTGTGGGATCTTTGGGTACATGGCCTGCATGTCAGTGACCCAACGCAGGCAGTGCACAGCAGATGAACTTTTGATGGGCCAGGGCGGTCAGAAGCGGGCATTTCATAAACCGATGATTCTTCATTGAGTGTGATGTCATCTATTTCATGTAGATAAGCCTACTATGTTGATAGCCCGTTCGATACATTGTGATTCATAAAGACCGCTACAAACATCAATGTTCTGCTTATCACAGATAAGATTGATTAATACCCATAACAATCCATGTCCTTAACAAAGGGTGCATGCACGTATAGGTTGAGCATGTGTCTTGCGTCATGTGTTGTGCATGCAGGCGTGCGGGTGTTGCGTGTGTGCAAGGGTACGTTTTAGTGTTGCATGCATGTGTGCGTACGTGCGTGTGTACATGAGTGCATGTGTACGTGCTGCACGCCTGCATGCGTGCGTGTGTTCGTTATGTGTATGTGTCAGTGTTGCACGCCTGCATGCGTGTGTGTGTTGCGTGCGTGCATGTGTACGTGCGGGGTGAGGCTACACGTCAGTCGACTGCCTTTTTTATCTCTGGTCATTAGATTTTCCAGCCGTTGGATACGAAATCAAGGGCCTGCAGTTTATCTTCAAACTCCACCCCCTTGAGCCGCCAGCCACCACCGGCCGAACCGCCGGCCCCCGCCGCTCGCGGCCGGCCCGCACCGCCACACCGCCCCGCCCGCCCTGAAACCACTCCATGTCGCCGGTTCGCCGCCGCACCGGCCATCCCTCTAGGCCCCCCCCCGCGCTGAGCTTTTTCTCCGGCAATCCCCACACCACTGTCCAATCACCGTGCCCGCCATCGCCGGCGACTGCCAACCATAGGTCTCACAACTTCGAATACCCACCGACCACTAATTTATTACCATTTCTGTCCTTCATATACGCGCTGATGGGTGGGCCCTATGGTAATGTGCGCTGCTGAATGTGGACCGTTTGACTGGTCAATTGATTGTGTCATCAACGAATTACGGAGCTGTATGGTGAGCCAGTGACCGTATGATCACCCTAAAATGTATTTTATTAACAGAGTATAGACTCAAACTACCATTTCTTTATTTCATATACGAGCTGACAGGTGGGCCCCATGGTTACGCACCCCGATGGTGCAACACTAGTTGCGCCACATGGAACATTTGACTGGTCAATTGATTGTGTCATCAACAAAATACAGAGTTGTACGGGTGACCCAGTGACCGTATAATCATGACATGTATTTTTTTAACACGGTACAGACGCTAGGGCTCATATATACGTGCAAGCACTCACCGCTATAAGTGCACACACATAGACCCTACCCCCATGAGCACCTTCGGGAGAGTGAGCCATCATATGATCTTGATATTTTACGAAGTCACCATAGGTGCCTCATAGTCGAGTGGAACGTCTCCTCCCACTGAACACACATCGCCAGAAAATACTGAAATTAACCCAGGATAAATGCGAGCACCAGGACTTTAACCCTGGTAGGCTCGAGAAACCACTGTCCTCCTAACCATCCAACCACATGTTGGTTAGCATGACAAAATGTATATGGTGACCGTGATGAGCTTATTCTGAAGTCCAGTGACCATATCGTGCTTTCACTTCAAATACAATGACCGTAAGTGTCATCCACAAAATACGGAGCACGCATCAAATGCAAAGTCCGTTAGTGTCATCAAGAAAATACGTAGATGTATCGTGAGGTAGATACCGTATGATCACCACAAGAATGTATACAATGACCGTAATGAGCATATTCTGAAGTCCAGTGATCGTATAGTGCTTTAGCTTCAAATACAGTGACCATCACGCATGAATGTGTCGTGGGCATGCATACTTTTAGAGGGCCGAGAGATAGTTTGTGTGCGTACGTGAAAGTGTTGTAGAAAGAGGGGGTGTTCGGTGGAGACAAGGAGAGATATGCCCTTCGTTTCTCTTTCCCGTGACTAATATTTTAGGAGAATATATAAACATTCACAATGCAGAACAAATATTTTTGGATGCACCATGCAATTAACTTTCATGTATAACATTGTACTATTGTATATGCTTATTTTCTTAGTGGCCGATTGCATGTGTGGTGTGGTGGGCACATCATTTATAGTTGTGGCGGGTCAACATGAGGACTCATGGGTCGGTTCCATCCTGCGCCACATAGGTTGGACCGAGACGCGTTATACAAAGACCCGTGTGGAGGACTTGGCATACAAAACAAAGCTACCAGAGTCGTGGAGGACTCTATCCCCACTGGTGATAAGCCGACTATATATGATTTGTAACCCTAGGCCCCGAGTATGTTATAGAAGCTTGGGGGCTAGTTCATCGATAGTATACACACACGCACAATGCCTGGTATTCATGTGTACTTTGTACACACCCCTATCACTAATATACAATACCAAGAGTAGGCTTTTTCCTCAACTGGAAGGGTCTGAACTAGGGTAAAACTTTGCCTCGTATTACCATCCAACCTAACAGCCAGGGATATCCTACTGAATGATATGATGGAATCATATCTGCCAACTACTAAGAGAGAGGTGTGTCTGGGGGGGGGGGTCGGGGGCAATGTGTGCGAGAGAGGCCTAAAGATAATGTGCGTGCGGGAGACACGTAGGCACATATATGTGCGTATAGAGGGCTAGTAGAGACCGTGTGAGTGTATATATGCATGTGAGAGAAATAGTGTTTTCCAACTGAGATTAGTGAAAAGAGTGGTACATAGTAGTCAGAAAGAGAGAGAGATATAGAGAGAGCATGTGCGTGAGACACCCCGACACCCCGAGAGAGATTGTGGAGAAATGCCGATGCATATAAAGTGTGTGCACTTATGCGTTAGATAGAGAGATATATAGCACATTTGTGAGAACGGGCCGAGGCATAGTTCATCTACGTGTAAAAGGCGGTTCTACTCATTAAATTAAATTATAAATGGCATTATTATTTTTGGGTGAGATCATGAATTTTGCAAATTGCGTATGGATGAAAATCGGTCTATCAGACACTCGTACTCTATTGAATTCTAGCATGTGCATGTGTTTATTTCATATTATCAATCCATAGAGTGAGAGCGGTTTGAAATACAGGCAATGGATTGCTTTCGCAATTCATATATAAACATTAATTAGTGCACTCCATGTTGTTAGTGTGAAGCACTTTATACATTTATCACTTGCATGGATACATTCCAAATTGCTAGCTACGAAATAGAATACATGTTGAATTCAACATAAAGGGGGTTTCGAAAATTCGAATTTATAGGAAGTGCATTCATCTATTTGAACCCGAAATAATGGCATTTGTAAATCAGATCTAAAAGGGGGAATCAATCTTTGTTGTGCGTTTGAACATGCTATATATTCATACGCATGTCTAACTTTTTTTTCAACCAAGGAGATTATATCTGGAACCATGCATGAACTGAGGTAAGTTGCATATTTTTTAATATATACTCGTGTACAATGTATATTCAAATGTACCCCCTCCTTTCCAAAATAATAGTAGCTTTAGGATTTTCAAGAGTAAAGATTTGTGAAGTTTGACAAATCTTGAAAGCTCAATTCAAGAGAACCAAAGACGTTAATGCTTCTGCTCCCAAATATTGAATGAAGCGCCAAATAAGCCTCTGGTCACCCGAAACCGTGCGAGACTAATGTTTGGTGGTAGGAAATTATTGTCCTGACTCTGGCCCGTGTAGCCTATCGGCCCAATGTCCAAAGGTCTAAACTGGGGTAGGTTTGTAGCTTCACCAAGATGCCAGTCTCAACCGCCTCTGAGAAGCATTCATACGCCATGGGTGCCTAAACACCCATGCGCTCGGCCGAAATCTATCCCGCCCACATTTGGGACACCTGAGATTACTGTCCTACCCCCAACCCGCAATATGTTCGAAATTTTAGATGGGGGCAAAGTTTGTAACTTTCCCTAAATTTCAAACAAGCGCGTCCCAAACCGAAACATTGTTCCCCTTTAGTTCCCCCTCCTTCCGTTTCCCCATTCATACTCCGTGGGCGCCAAAACGCCCTCTCCACCAGCCGCGAAACCCTAGCCTCCTCCATCCTCCATCCCATAGAGCCCAATCCACCGCCGCCCTCCTCCATCACGCCGGAGCCGGTACCCCGACGTCATCGTCCAACGCAACCGCAACCGCAACGCCCTCAAGGACATATCAGTTGAAGCTGAGGCAGAGCTGCCTCCACGACGCCGACGCTGACGTGCGACGTATTAGAACCACTCCGACCATGCCGTCCCGCACCTCACCGCTGCCACTCCACTGTCGCAACCGTCCACCGCACCGGAGCTGTTCCCGCTATGCCGTTGTTCGCCGCCTCGGATCTGGTTCCCCGCTACCGACAGACAGCCACCGCACCACACTCAACAGCTTGGCCATGGGTTCGTCCAGGGCTCCACCGTCCTCCACAACTTCTCGTTTCCAGCGAACCACAAGAAGATCATTGGAAAAACAGGAGGAGGACACATCACTGCCATCAGAAAGAGGTACTCCTCTTCCCTTATTCGTGCAAATCTTATGTCTCTGCTCACACCGTATTCATCCCACGAAAGAAACTAGTTGAGCGCTTCTTACTGCATCTTCTTCGTGATACTAAATGCACAAGGTTTCCTCCCTTTACTATTTCACCTTTGCTAGAGGTCAGTAGCCCGCCTGGATTTCAATTTAGGTTCAGTCAAACCACAATGAAAAGAAGCAACACCCGCTTAGGCGCACGGAGCACCTAGTTTGTCTATTCGCGGGGGAAGCAGTGCATTGGTGTCTATCATAGGGGTGTGGGGCGCAGGAGCTGCTTGCGCCTGATCTGGAGGTCGGCGGGGCTTGAATGGATGGCCGGGGGCGGTGCCAAGCACGACGGTTCGGTGAGGTCAAGGGGAGGGTGGAGGCAGGGGACTGGGCCGGTGGTCGCTGGCGTTTCGAGGAAGATCATCAACACTGACTGGCTGGAGGTAGATGAAGGCGATCTGCCCGTCCTTTGTACATCGGACAATGCAGACAAAATGGACTGACCTATTTGTTTTCAGCCGACTGTTATTTTCATAGAATCATGTAGTAATTTAGTGTGCCATGCATGTTGTAGAGCTATCATATCTCTCTGTCATTTATTTCTCACCGACCTGCTATCTGCTACCTTTACACTGTACTAATTGTGCACACACTTCACCCATACTCACACTATTGTTTTTTATGCACGGGTATTTTAGACTCTGATGCAGTGTTGATGAATGCAAAAAAGAAAAGACAGAAGTCGCTCCAGTGTAATTCGAAGATAAGCACTAAGCGTTTCAGCGCTCTAAAGGGTGCAGTGTCAGCAGTTGGAGACAATAAACGTAGCTCTGCAGTTGATGATCTCAATTGCCACACACAACCATCCCAGGTGCTTGCTTTAACTTCGTGCTGTCAAATGTGGTTGCATGTTGCATATGGTGTCTAGCTTGTATTGCTTCCAATTTGGTTAAATCGCATCTGCTTACTTTAAACATTATACCTTTGATAATGACATGCCTTACTGTTTTTTATACATACTACATATGTCTATTAACCATGTTCGTACATCAAACTAATGCTCTTTTGTATCCCTCATCAATCACTTATGATGAGACAGTCACCCCAGTGGGTTACTGTGAGACGCTCTACTCGTTTAAAGAGCGCAATGTCATCCTCCCCACATGATTATCAAGAAACAACAAGGCTAAATGAAGATAGTCAACATAGATCTCTAGTTGATGACCGCAATTCCCCCACACCACCATCGCAGGTGCTTGCTCTTACTTGGCAGTGTGATATGTGGTTGCATGTTGCATATGGTGTCTACCTTGTAATGCTTCTAATTAGGGTAAATTGCATCTTCTTAGTTAACACATTATACCTGTGAATATGACATGCCTTCCTGTTTTTGGTACATACTACGCCTTTCTATTAACCATGTTCTTACATCAAACTACTTTTCTTGTGTATCCCTCATCAATCACTTCTGACGATACACCTTCAAGTTGACAGTGTAATATTGGTTGCATCTTGCCTATCATTTCAAACATGTATTACCTCTAATTTTTTGAAGTGCCACTTATAATGAGACACATCTAACTCGGTAGAGTGATTTTGGTTGGATCTTTCATATGGTGTCTAGCTTGCATTGCTTCCAATTTGTTGAAATGTCTTCTGCTTAGGGTTTTTCATACATATTGTATCCTCCTACAATGTGGTTTCCATACATAAAAGTTGTGTTCGTCAGTATCATGCATCAACGAATTTGGAAGTGCGAATATCATTCCTTTTGTTGTGTGTTTACTTGACAAGGCAAAATCTGAAAGGACAAAGGCACGGAATGATGGTGGTCCTCTGGAGCAACCGAAACAGATGATCTCTGCAGATTCTCCTACTACTCCTACTGCAGTGCAAGTTCCAAATCTCATCTCCCCTACTCCACAACCCAAGGTGCTTGCTCTAACATGGCAGTGTGATATCTGGTTGCATGTTGCATATGGTGCCTAGCTTGTATTGCTCCCAATTTGTTAAATTGCATCTCCTTAGCTTACACATTATACATGTGAATATGACACACCTTCTTGTTTTTGGTACATACTACATCTGCCTATCACACCATGTTCTTACATCAAACTATTGTTCTTGTGTATCCTGCATCTATCGCTTATGATGAGATAGTCACGCCTGTGGGTTAGTATGAGATGCGCTACTCTTATAAAGAATGCAGTTTCATCCTCTCCACATGATTCTCAAGAAACATCAAGCCTAAATGAAGATATTGAACGTAGCTCTGTACTTGAAGACTGTACTTCCCCTACACCACCATCACAGGTGCTTGCTCTAACTTCCCAGTGTGATATGTGGATGCATGTTGCATACAGTTTCTAGCTTGTAATGCTTCTAATTAGGGTAAATTGCATATTCTTAGTTTACACATTATACCTATGAATATGACATGCCTTCCTATTTTTGGTACACACTACTTCTATGTGTTAACCTTGTTCTTACATGAAACTACCTCTCTTCTGTATCCTGCATCAATCACTTACGATGAGTCACCTTTATATGTTGCATATTATTTCTAGCATGTTGCCATGTATTGCTTCGAATTTGGTCAAATACATTTGTTAGGGCACCCTTTTAATTTGGCAGAGTGATATTGGTTTCATCTTTCATACGGTTTCTATCTTGCATTGCTTCTAACAAGTTCAAACACCTTGTGCTTAGTTTATACTTTATACATCATACATGTCAATATGTCACACCGTCCTGTTTTTCATACATATTCCATCCTCCTATCATGCGGATGCCTTACATGAAAGTAGTGTTCGTCAGTATCATGCATCAATGAGTTCTGAAGAGCAAATTTTATTCCTTTTTCTTGTGGGTTTGACTTGACAAGGCAAAATCTAGAAAGAGGAAGGAAAAGAGTAAGGAAGGCGATGATGGTGGTCCTCTGCAGCAACGTAAACGGAGCATCTGTACCGATTCTCCTCGTACTTCTAGTGCATTACAAGGTACAAGTCTCCGCTCCCCTACTCCACCATCCAAGGTGCTTGCTCTAACTTGGCAGTGTGATATTTGGTTGCATGTTGCATATGGTGTCTAGCTTGTATTGCTCCTAATTAATGTAAACTGCATCTACTTAGCTTACACATGAGACGTGTGAATATGACACGCTTTCCTGTTTTTGGTACATACTATATCTGTCTATCACACCATGTTCTTACATGAAACTACTCTTCTTGTGTATCCTGCATCAGTCACTTATGATGGGACACCTTTAAGTTGGTAGTGTGATATTGGTTTGCATCTTGAATATGATTTCTAGCATGTATTACTTCTAGTTTGATGAATGCCACCTATGACAAGATAGTTTTAACTTGGCAGAGTGATATTGATTGCACCTTCCATATGGTGTCTAGCTTATAGTGCTTCTAATTTGTTGAAGTGCCTTCTGCTTAGTCACCACATCATACGTGTGAATATGTCAAGTCGTCCAGTTTTTCGTACATATTCCATCCTTGTATCATGACTTTGCCTTTCATGAGAGTAGTGTTCGTCAGTATCATGCATGAATGAGTTCTGAAGAGCGATTATATTCCTTTTTCTTGCCGGCTTGACCTCACAATGCAAAATCAATAAAGCCGAAGGAAATTGGCAAGGCATTGGATTATGGTGGTCCTTCCGAGCAACTGAAATGGAGGTTCTCTACAGATTCTACTCCGCCATCCTCCCAACAAGATTCGCAAGACAACACAAGGCTAGACAGTCAACATAGCTGTGTAGATGATGAGCACATCTCCCCTACTCCACCATCACAGGTGCTTGCTCTAACTTGGCACTATTATATGTGGTTGCATGTTGCGTATGATGTCTAGCTTGTATTGCTTCTATCTTTGTTGAATTGCATCTGCTTACTTTACACATAATGCCTGTGAATATGACATGTGTTCCTGTTTATAGAACATACTATATCTGATCACACCATGTTCTTACACCATACTATTGTTTTTGCATATCCTGCATCAGTCACTTATGATAAGGCACCTTTAAGTCGCCACTGTGATATTGGTTGTGTCTTGCATATGATTTCTAGCATGTACTGTTTCTAATTTGTTGAAACGCCATACAGTTTGAACTTGGCAAAGTGATATTGGTTGCATCTTTCATATGGTGTCTAGCTTGCAGTGCTTCTAATTTGTTGAAATGCCTTCTGCTTAGTTACCACATCATAGGTGTGAATATGTCACGCCATCCTGTTTTTCATACATATCCCATCCTCGCATCATGTGTTTGCCTTTCATCCGAGTAGTGTTCGTCAGTATCATGCATGAATGAGTTCCGAAGAGCGAATTTTATTCCTTTTTCTTATCAGTTTGACTTCACAATGCAAAATCATTACAACTGAAGGAAATTAGTCTGGCAGTGGATGATGGTGGTCCTTCGGAGCAACTCAAACAGGGGGTCTCTACAGATTCTACTCTGCCATCCTCCCAACAAGATTCGCAAGACAACACAAGGCTGGATAGTCAACGTAGCTGTGTAGATGATGATCACATCTCCCCTACTCCACCATCACAGGTGCTTGCTCTAATTTGGCACTATTATATGTGGTTGCATGTTGCGTATGATGTCTAGCTTGTATTGCTTCTAACTTTGTTGAATTTCATCTACTTACTTTACACATAATGCGTGTGAATATGACACGTGTTCCTGTTTCTAGAACATACGTGTACATGATGAACACATCTCCCCCACTCCACCATCACAGGTGCTTGCTCTAACTTGGAACTGTTATATGTGGTTGCGTTTTCTGTATGATGTCTAGTTTGTATTGCTTCTGATTATGCTGAATTGCATCTATGTAGCTTACAACTTATACCTGCAACGATCACTTACCCATAAGACATATTTAACTTGGGGCTGTGATGTAGGTTGCATCTTGCATCGTCTTCTAGCTTGTACTACTTCTAATTTCTTTAAATGACACTTACGACGAGACACTTTTTACCTGATAGAGTGATATTGGTTGCATGTTCACATGGTGCCTAGCTTTCATTTCTTCTAATTTTGTTGAAATGCCTTCCGCTTACTGTTTTTTCATACCCATTCCATCCTCCTATCGTACGTGTGAATATGCAACGCTATCTTTTTTGTATATATTCCATCCTCCTATCTAGCGCTTGCCTTACAACAAGTAGTGTTTGTCTGTATCATGCATCAACCAGTTATGCAGAGCTAATTTTATTCATCTTCTTGTAGTTTTGACTTCATAAGGCAATATCAGAAAATCGGAAGGAAAAGAGTAAGTTAGGGGATGTTGGTGGTCCTCCGCACCAACGCAAACAGAGACTCTCTAGATTTGCCACTGCTACTGCTAATGAAGTTGAAGTCCCAAGTCTACATGATGAGTTCATCTCCCGTACTCCACCATCGCAGGTTCTTGCTCTAAGTTGACAGTGTGATAATTGGTTTCATGTTGCATATGTTGTCTAGCCTGAATTTCTTCTATTTTTATTAAATTGCACCTACTGAGTTTATACGTTATACATGTGCATATGACATGGCTTTCTGTGTCTAGAATACACTGTATCTATCTATCATACCATGTTCTTACATCAAAGTACTGCTGTTGTGTATCCCGCATCAGTCACTCATGATTGTACGCTTTTAACATGGCAGTTTGATAGTGGTTGCATCTTGCATTGATTTCTACGTTGTACTGCTTCTAATTTTTCAAATTGCCACTTATGACAAGACACTTTTAACTTGGCAGAGTAATATTGGTTGCATCTTTCATATGGTGTCTAGCTTGCATTACTTCTATTTTTTTGAAAATCCTTCTACTTAGTTTACACATCGTAGCTTTGAATATGTCACGCCATCCTGTTTTTCTTACATATTCCATCCTCACACGGTTGCCTTACATCAAAGTATTGCTTGTCTGTATCATGCATCAATGAGTTTTGAAGAGTGATTTTATTCTTTTGTGTTGTGGGTACGGCTTGACATGGCAAAGTCAAAAAAGAGCAAGGAAACTAATATGGTAGGGAGTTGTGTTACTCGTCGTGTGAAACGAAAAAAGATCTACCATCGAGATTCTGCTGGTACTTATAGTGCAGTAGAAGGTCCAAGTCCACCGGCTAAATCTACAAACACAGTATCACCTGCTCCACCTGCTCCACCAGCTGCAGCATCTGCTTCAACTGTACCAGCATCTCAATGAGTTACTCGTTCATTTGCTCCAGAACTGGCCAACTCCCAAGCTGCCTTCACACCTAACACTACTTCCAAAGCACTGCTGACACAACATGACTTAGCAAGATCAGATGAACCTCATGAGCATCAACACCAAGACGGTACCTGACTGAGTCAAGTTGCAGTTGCATGCTCCTTTATATATACTCTCACAGTTTGATGTACACTAACACTTTCCATGTTCGTTGTTGAACTAGCACCACAGCGCAAGCGGAAACAGACATCAGGGATAATGCTTGACAGATTAACAAAATCTAAAGGAAGAAGAATGGAGATCCACTTTGAGGCAGGTTTAAAAAGGCCACGTGATGCTACAGAGTCAGCCAAGTTAGTATCAGAGGCAGTCATTGCCATTAGGTGTCATGCACGTATCCTCCCAACGTGGATCCAGTACAGGAATGAAAAAGACAATACCCAGTTTAACACCTTCCTTGACCATTTATCCGTAAGTAATGCTATTCATCACAATTAGTAATATTGTCTTGCTCTGTCCCATACTTTCTAGCTTCCTCCTAATAATACTCACATTCTTTTTTCAACAGATGAGGTTCAAGTTGGATCCGAAAGATGATGCAACTAAATAAGCACGCACTCATGTTTTTCAGTCTGCTCTGCGACAATATCGGTACCACCTTAGAAAATCTTACTTTGAAGACAAGGCTAACAATGAAATCGCCCAAACATCTCCAGTGGAATATATTACAGATGAAGACTAGACAGCCCTCGTTAAACACTGGTATGATCCAAAGTATCAAGTAGGCTATATGTATTTGATCAGACCACATATTGAACTTGTATTTATGTATGTGCCTTACAAGTGTATCTTCTTCTAATCTAAGTGTTTGAAGAACAAGACCAACCGTTCTAAAGTGAAATTCCAACAGACAACTGGATCTTGTAGCTATATTGCACACTATGAGGCTCTTGTAAATAGCTGCTACTTCCTTATTTTTTCTGTGCCACATTATCATATCTATATTGACTTGTTCCAAATACAGAGGAAAGCCGATGCAGACCAAAAAGAAACTGAACCGAATGCAGCAAATCTTCAAGGATTGACACACCAGCAAGATGAAGGGCATGATCACACCAGTTCAAGCCGCTGTTGTAAGTCCTTACTCCTCCTGCCTTTGAACTGATTGTTACTATGATGTGTTCATTTAACTACTTGGTTTGCAGCCAATGTCAGTTACTCTGTTCACTTTTATACACAGTTGTCTTAACGTATCATTTCACCTTACATGGTTTAAAAAAGATGGAGGATATTCTTTTGGTCTTGATCTGTAATCTAGTTGTTATGTTCACATGCGCACACAATGGTAAAATAGCCTGTTTGTTTTATATCTGTTTGCCCATGATATGAATGATGTCATACTATGTTCATCCTACTTTAAACCATGTCTCTTTATCCTTAGATGTCAACGAATGTGAGGAAATAGAAAATACAGTAGGCATGCTACATGGACATATGTTCCGGAAGTGATTTTATTATGTAGTTGGCACTACAATACATGCTAATGTATTACAGTAATTCACCAAAATAAGTTATGTATAAACGTGTAACCTACTTTGTTTGTTTTTGTCTCATTAGTAACTTATCTGGTACACTAATCTACAAGTTCAAACTTTCAGCAAGCTATGGAACAAATGATTGAACAACGACAACCACCTGAAGGTGACGAGGCTACCACGGGCACAATGTCACCTCTTGCTGCAGTGCATCAGTATCTCTCCACTAACAGTGCAAAAAGCACCTTCCTGCGTAATTCTGGGTTGGTTGTCAAGGTAACCTCGTCCAAATCGCCTACTGAACAAAATCTTCCGGCTAGACAGAGTGATATATCTGTGCTCCAGACACAAGTCCAATCCCTAATGGACGTCGTTTCGGAAACAATAATAGTGGTTGACAAATGTTGTCAAGATATGAATGATTTTGAAACCAGACTATCAGACATTCGCTTCGTTGTTCAAGAGCAATGACAGAAAAAGGTGAAGATCGTGCTGTCCATCAGATTCTACAACCTGAAACATTAGCACTCAGGTCAAATAATTTGTGCTTCTATACATCTGATGGTGCTTTTATCTACAAGGACTGTAATATGCCAACATGCCTTTTGTTGCATGGTTGGAATTTATTTTGTTGTGATACAACATTTATGATGTTGCCAAAGGCTGCAGTAATTACGAGGCTATTTTTGTATTGTAACATCCCAAATTTTCAATTTGGAATGTTATACATTAGATCATCATTGCATATCATATTCTATTGCATTTTGGCTTGATCCTAGAAATTCTACGCAACTCAAGGACCCACGGAGAGAATTGGGGATTTTGTTATTTTCATATTTGAGTTTTTCTCAAATTTTGAAAAGAGGATCGGTTGATTTTAATTATTTTTCTCTTCAAATATTTCTTATATGAAAAGAAAAGAGAGGGGATAAAATGACTTCTCCAAAATAATAAAATATTGGGGGTTAAATATTAAAATCAAATAAGATTTTTTTTCCAGAGTTTATTGCTATTTTATTTGAATTAGGAAAAAAAATATGTTTTTCCAAGTTGCATTAGAGGCCCAAATAAATGTTCACCTTGTCCGCTATATTTTTAGAGGACGGGGAAAATTTATTTCAGGAATTTTGGAGTCTGTTTAGTATTTCTTTTCTTTGTTTTTCTACGCACGGAATTATTTAAAAAAAGTCAAACCGACCTACGGGCCATGGGCGACCCGGACTCCCGCCGCCCCGGGCCTTATAAGCAGCCCACCCCGGCCCAAGAGACCGAAGCCGCCAGCCCAGCCGCAGAAACCCTAACCCTAACCCCGCCTCGCCAACCGCTGCCGTCGTCGACCCCCCGCCGCCGACCCCGCCGCCCGCGGCGCCGCCCGCTGCCTCCGGACGCTGCCGACCCCGCCGCCACCGCCGGCCGCCGCCGTCACCGGAGTTTCCCGCCGCCGCCGCTGTCACGCGTCCCGAGGTAGCCATCGGTTTTATTCTAAAAATCGTTCGGTTTTTTTTCGAAACCTAGATGCGTTTTTTAGATCGGTTTTTTTCAATTTAGTTATTTAGCGAATGCCCGTTCGTACGTTTGTTTTAACGAACGAAGTTCACCCGTTAGCCGCAGACAGCGAACGTTCGTTCGTTATCCTGTTCGTCAGTTTTTCTTTTTCCGGGGTTTTTCCGCGATTATTTTCGATCGTGATTTCTACCCTGTTTTTTGTTTTAGTTTATCTTTTCGCTCGTTTATCGGAATCAGGCGATTCAAGCGCCCAAATTTTCGTCTCAAAGCCCTCTTTCCGTTTAACCAAGTTGAACAAGATTTTGCTACTGTAAAATTTTACTTAAGTCCAGATTAGTAAACGGATCTTGTTTCTTTCGCAGTTTGAGTTTCATTGCTTCGTTTGTTTTGATTCTTTTTGCAAGCCGGAGTTCTTAAGTTGAACATTCTGGTTAGATCTTGTATTTGAGTTTTACCCGTGCTTATAGTTGAGTGCTTATTGTATGCTTTTTATGCTTGCGATAGAGTACCCGGAGTGTGAAGCGTGCTACTATGAGTCTCTAGGTTTCACAGATCATCAGCAAAGCAAGTAACACTTTGATCATACCTCTTTACTACCCAGTTTTATTGCATTAGATCAATCCTCAAACAATTGCATGGTTAGGATCTGATTAACATGTGGGTTTTGGGAAGTAGATGATGATGTAGAACCTATTACCTGTTTATTGTCAAACCTTTTGGAGCTACTTCTACGTTATGCTTATTTTGCTATGCTATGCTCGTAGACGTGGTTTGGTTTAAGTGATTCATGATAGATGTGAGAGTTATTATTAATGGTTAACTTAAGGTGGATACTTTAATACACATCTGGGTGGATTGCTTGAGGCACCCTGGAGTACCCAGTGGTTGTGAGGGCACCCGAAGAATCTAGTGTTGTCCAAGGATATCCCGGAGTACCCGTGTGATCATCCTACGGTCCGCCACCCAGGCTCAAAGGGATCATAAGATTATTCATGCTAGAAACTTCCATGTGCAGCCACAAGCTTTTATGGGCTCTAGCATAGTTGAGTATGTTGCAAGACCTCTTTCAGTGATGGGCTAGCAGATGTAGGGGAAAGTAGGTGTAACTGTCCACCCAGAGTAAGGAGTTATTGTTTCAAAAAGACCGTGTCTTGTTTCTTCGACCATGGATGTATTCGAGTCTTGTGGGGAAAAGCGCGCAAACCTCTGCAAAGTGTACAAACTAATCATGGTTAGTCGTGTCCCCGGTTATGGACATCTTGAGTATCTGGTTCTTGGATTATCATGTTGATCTCATCACTCTAAACATAATTTGATTGGGTTTAATGATGATGTTTAATTGGGATTGAGTTGGAGGAAGCTTCTCAATGTTTAACAACCACCATGATAGTTAAATAAGTTTTTTTCCTTTGTTGTAGGGAAAAATGGCTTTATGCAAAAATTGTAACCATAGAGCTTTCCACTTGCCAAGTATGCATCTACTGATAGCATTTATTTTGTCATTACTCTACGTGTTACATTCCCAGCATATTCCATGTGCGGACCCGTTCTGGGCTGCAACGTTCATGTTGCAGACTTTTCGGACGACGAGTCAGGTGCCATAGGTCGTTGTCTTTCACTCAGCTATGCCGTTGGAGTTGATGGACTCACTTTATCTTCCAAGCCTTCCGCTGTTATCGTTTTTAGATGGCCTTAAGCCATATTATTGTAATAAGTTCTCTTTTGAGATATTCGATGTAATAAGTGTGTGATTGCTACTCTGTTACAAATCCTCAAGTATTGTGCGTGTCAGCATTACAGATCCAGGGATGACACTGATGCACAGAGATCAGACTGTTTGAGGTCTGGTCGCTACAAGATGGTATCAGAGCACACGTTGACTGTAGGACACGACCACTAATCTAAAAACCCTAGATCACTACTCTCTTCTCATTTCTGACTCCTCTCCCTTTTCTACTCTATAGGATGGCGGATGCAAGGAACAAGTTCACACAACCGGATGAAGATACACCTTTTGGACGACACTTGAAGGAAGTCACTAGGTACCTGAACATCGGAATACCAAGCTTCACCGGGACCTACATCGCCACTTTATCAGAAGAGGAGCATTGGATGATTCGAGTTCAAGTCCCAGGAAGGATGTTCATGCCAGTCACTGAGCCCATAGAGTTTTCCTTTGATGCACCAACCTGGAGTCTAGGAAAGAGCATGACAGCCCACATCACCATGGGACGCATTGGAGAAGTTTACCACAAGGATCTCAAGGATACTATCTACCAGATTTGTGGGCGCCGAGATGAGCAATGGGAGATGATCAGCACCAGGAAGGATAGGTCCATTGCAGCTTTCATCCAGGAGTTAAACCATCACATTCGTCGCTAGGAGAACCAGATGTGCACAGGCATGATAGATCTGAAGAAGGCAATGATCAAGATCACGAAGCTGGAGGAAGAACTCAAGTCTACACGTGATGGCTACGAGGAGGAAATGACGATACTCGTGGGGAAGAATGACGATTTGACAAGGAAGCTAGGAGTATTCATGGGAGAACTCACACCAGGAGGAGAAGACGACGATTCCACTTGCTCGGAGAACTACATCATCATCGATGACACCGACTCAGACCCCGACGATAGCGATGATGACTATGTTGATGAAGCTGGAGCAGATATCATGGAGTCTTCCACCGATCAAGTTTTCTAGTCGACCACCATATCAGTAGTAGTGTTCCCCCCATGTATATAGTATAGTCCGAGCACTTTTGTAACGATAGTTAGATCGATGTATGCCCTTGTTTGAATTGATTGGAGTGATATGTTTGTGTTTTTCTCATGTGCATATGGGTAGTGTTTTCCCTCTAGATCTCATTCTATTCTATTTTCTCATCTTTTCTAAACCCATCAGATGCCTCCAAGACGCGACAATGGATTTGCTTTCCCGCCGGAGCTCACTCAGTTGATCCAGCAGCAGAATACCCTGATGCAGATACTAGTCCAGAATCAGAACCAGGGGAACAACAACAACAACAACCCACCACCACCACCACCACCTGTTGATCACTTAGCCCATTTTCTAAGGCTGAATCCGCTGGTGTTCTCCAGTAGCATCGAGCCAATAGTTGAGATGATTGGCTCCGCAAGATTGGAAGGGACTTGACCACTGCAGGATGCACAGATGCGAAGAGAGTGCATTTTGAGGCACATCGGCTTGATGGACCCGTAGCATCATGGTGGGAGAATTTCACAGCCACTTACCAAATCGACACTGTCACATGGGACCAGTTTCAGCAGGCTTTTCACACTGCCCATGTTTCAGCAGGAGCTATGGCCATGAAGAAGCGCGAGTTTCGCAACTTGCGCCAAGGAGGACGCACAGTGGGCCAGTATGTCGATGATTTTAGCAAGTTAGCACATTATCCCCTAGATGACGTTGCTACGGATGCACCTAAGCAGGAGAAGTTTCTGGAAGTACTGAATGATGAGCTGAGCATGCAGTTGATGGTGGAAACCTTCAACAACTACCAGGAGTTGGTAGATGGAGCTCTTATGATTGAAGGGAAGCAACATCAGATTGACAACCGCAAGAGGAAGTATGGACAAGGGAAGTACAATACATGAGCTCACCAGAGGCCCTGTTTTACCCCGAACTCGGGAGGACACCTTCACCATAACCATGGAGGCCATAATTCCAATGGAGGAAGTTAGCATAACCATAGTGGCCCCAAGAATGGGAATGGTAATGGAGGAAGCAACGGCCAGAACCGTACCAACCCAACAACGCCCGCCAAGAAGGATCTAAGTCACATTACTTGTTTCAAGTGCGGGAAGAATGGACATTACACCACAGAGTGTTCCGAAGCTAAGAATGGAAATGACAATGGAAGCTCTAGGAAGAAGCCTAACCCATTCAACAGGGGACAAGTGAACCACATTAGCGTGGAGGAGGTTGAAGCCCAGCCGGATGCAGTTATAGGTAAGTTTTTGGTTAAGTCATTTACTGCAATCGTTCTTTTCGATACTGGTGCATCACATTCATACATATCAAGGGGATTTGTGGATTAATATAAGTTGCCCACCAAAGTTCTCAGAACACCTATGTTAGTAAGCTCACCAGGAGCGGAGCATATGGCAAGCCAAGGATGTTTTCAGATGCCATTGACCACAGGTAGGCATATTTTCCCCTCAGACCTGATAATTCTGGAGTCGCAAGGTTTGGATGTGATTTTGGGTATGGATTGGCTATCGATGTATGGAGGGAACATCGATTGCGCCAGTAAGTCGATTATGCTCACCACCCCAGAAGGAAGGAGGATCAAGTATGTATCCCGGCATGTGCCGAAGAGGACTCAAGTGAATTCCTTATCAGGAGTTATACAGGAGGAAGTACCAGTGGTGAAGGATTCCCCTGATGTATTTCCAGAAGAGTTGCCAGGCATGCCACCGAATAGAGACATCGAGTTTTTGATTGAGCTTTTGCCAAGCACAGGGCCAATATCTAAGAGACCGTACAGGATGTCCGCAAAGGATTTGGAGGAAATTAAGAAGCAGATTAAGGAGTTACTAGATAAAGGCTACATCCACCCAAGTTCGTCACCTTGGGGATCACCAGTACTTCTAGTGGAGAAGAAGGACGGAATATTGAGGATGGGTGTTGATTATCATGGATTGAATGAAGTGATGATCATGAACAAGTACCCACTGCCGATGATCAATGATTTGTTTGACCAGTTGCAAGGAGCTAAAGTATTTTCCAAGATCGATCTGCAATCAGGATACCACCAGTTGAAGATCTGAGAGCAGGATATACCTAAGACAACTTTTACCACAAGGTATGGGCTATATGAGTATACTGTTATGTCATTTGGACTGACTAATGCACCTGCCTATTTCATGAACATGATGAATAAGGTGTTTATGGAGTTTTTGGATAAGTTCGTCGTGGTATTCATTGATGATATTCTGGTCTACTCGAAGAATGAGGAGGAGCATAAGGAGCATTTGTGTTTGGTACTTGGGAAGCTCAGAGAACATCAACTATATGCCAAGTTCAGCAAGTGTGAGTTTTGGTTGAAGGAAGTCGGATTCCTCGGACATGTTATATCCGGAGAAGGAATAGCAGTAGACCCCACAAAGGTTGTTACTATGACAAATTGGGAAGCACCCACGTCAGTTGGAGAGATCCAGAGTTTTCTTGGACTCACAGGATACTACCGGTGGCTCATTGAGAATTTCTCCAAGAGTGCAAAGCCCATGACGGAGTTGTTGAGGAAGGACACCAAGTTCAAATGGACTGAGGAATGTGAGGCCAGTTTTCAGGAGTTGAAGAAACGTTTGGTTTCAACCCCAGTGTTGATTCTTCTAGATCAACGCAAGGATTATCAAGTGTATTGCGACGCTTCTCGTCGAGGACTTGGAGCAATTCTGATGCAGGAGGGAAGTGTTGTATCCTATGCCTCACGATAGCTTAAACCCCATGAGTTGAATTATGCTACACATGATTTGGAGTTAGCAGCCATAGTGCATGCATTGAAGACATGGAGACATTTTCTCATTGGAAACCACTTTGAGGTGTACACGGATCACAATAGTTTGAAGAATATCTTCAGGCAGAAGGAGTTGAATCTCAGGCAGAGGAGATGGTTGGGACTCATCAAGGATTATGATATGAGGTTGTATTATCATCCCGGGAAGGCTAACATAGTAGCCGATGCATTGAGCCGCAAGAGTCATGTCAATACGCTCATGATAGGAGAATTTCCCAAGGAGTTAGCAGAGGATCTTCGTGAGCTAAGCTTGGAGATAGTTCCAAGAGGTATGTAGCAGCATTGAAAATTTAGTCTACTTTGATGGATAAGATCAGAGAAGCCCAAAAGACGGACAAGGAGGTTGCCGAGATAAAGGAAAGGATGAGAAAAGGAAAGGCTAAAGGATTTCGTGAGGATGAGCATGATACCTTATGGTTTGAGGACCGCGTATATGTGCCTAATGACCCGGAGATCAGGAAATTGATTTTGTAGGAGGCCCATGATTCGCCGTATTCGATTCACCCATGAAACACCAAGATGTATCTGGATTTGAAGGACAGTTTCTGGTGGACCGGAATGAAAAAGGATATTGTGGAGTGTCGGTGTCAAAACCGGCGGATCTCGGGTAGGGGGTCCCGAACTGTGCGTCTAGGCGGATGGTAATAGGAGACAAGGGACACGATGTTTTACCCAGGTTCAGGCCCTCTTGATGGAGGTAAAACCCTACGTCTTGCTTGATTAATATTGATGATGTGTGTTACAAGAGTGGATCTACCACGAGATCAAGGAGGCTAAACCCTAGAAGCTAGCCTATGGTATGATTGTTGTTCGTCCTATGGACTAAAGCCATCCGGTTTATATAGACACCGGAGAGGGCTAGGGTTACACATAGTCGGTTACAATGGTAGGAGATCTACATATCCGTATCGCCAAGCTTGCCTTCCACGCCAAGGAAAGTCCCATCCGGACACGGGACGAAGTCTTCAATCTTGTATCTTCATAGTCTTGGAGTCCGGTCGATGATGATAGTTCGGCTATCCGGACACCCCCTAGTACGGAACTCCCTCGGTAGCCCCTGAACCAGGCTTCAATGACGACGAGTCCGGCGCGCATGTTGTCTTCGGCATTGCAAGGAGGGTTCTTCCTCCGAATAATTTATAGAAGATTGTGAACACCAGGATAGTGTCCGGCTCTGCAAAAATAAATTCCACGTACCCCCGTAGAGAGAATAATATTACACAAGTTCAACCTGCTGACGTGTTTTGTGCCGTAACGTCACACCACTACCAAGCCCTCAAATTGTTTTTATTGTTCCACCTCAGCGCGTTTAGCGAGGCGGTTTCCTTGGCACGTCTTGTAGAAGCAGAGATCTTTTTCCCCTTATTCTGGGATTCCCATCAATACGGACGTGGGTAACCCAACCGCGCCCGTTGCCACGCCCCCTCCATCGTAGGCGGGTTCCAAACGGTCACGGGGACGGCTCTTGGTATTCTTCCTCTTTATAATGAGACCAAGGCCCGTTCTTCTTCTTCAATCCTCTATCGAATCCGCCCCTCGCCCCGAGTTCCAACACCCAAGGCTCCATATTCGGGTATCTTCGACCTTCGACAATGTCCAGCCCCGACCTAGGAGGCCGGTGGATGCCCTCCTCCGTCACGGAGGAGGACGTGCTAAAGCTAAGAGACGCCAGGTACTTAACCTACGAGATTTCGCATAGGCTGCCTGCCCGAGGGCAAGTTATTCCTACTCCCGAGCGCGGCGAGAGTGTCATGTTTGTGTCTCACCTCCATCGGGGTTTAGGCTTCCCGACAGATCCCTTCGTGAGGGGGCTCATGTTTTACTATGGGCTGGAATTCCATGACTTGGCTCCGGAGTCTATCCTCCACATCTCATCATTCATTGTCATCTGCGAAGCCTTCCTCCGCACTACCCCTCACTTCGGTTTGTGGCTCAAAAACTTCAACGTGGAGCCGAAGGTGATTGAGGGGCGTCAGGTAGAGTGCGGAGGGGCGGTTATAAGCAAGAGGGCCGATGCTCCATGGCCCAAAGGCTCTTTTCAGGAGGAGCTCGGCTTGTGGAAACAGGAGTGGTTCTATATCACCGCTCCCAGGGGCAGCAGGCAGAGGCTGCCACTCGTCTTCCGCTCGGCCCCCCCACAGCAGCTGACGTCATGGGTCAACAAGGGGCGTGACTGGGGGCCATCCAAGGATGTTCCCCTGTTGCAGGACCGGATTCGAGGTCTCCAAGAAAGGGAGATCAATCTGGCCATAGTGGTCCTACTTATGTTGATCCGGCGCTTACTGCCCTGCAAACGTCGCCCCCTCCGTCTGTGGGAATTTAATCCGGAGGGGCCATGAGCTCTCCAACACTTCATGGGCTCGACACCCATGGAGATGTACAAACAGTTCTTCGGATTGCAAGAAATGCGTCCGGAATTGACCGAGGATGCTGGCCTAAGCTGCAATCGCCCGGATACTCAAGTAAGTAGCCCTGTGTCCGGACGCATCGTCCATTTATTTACTATGGGTTTGCCTTTTAACCAGCTATCCCTTGGACAGGAGTGGATAGCGCAAGCAAAACTGATACGGTGTCCGGCCCCCCTCCCTGAGACCACACAGGATCCCGTGTTAATCAAAATGCTAGAGGTTGTACCTTCGGAGGAGGGCGAAGGAGGACACAAGGGATCTACCACCTCAGCCACGGAGGCTTTCAGTAAGGGAGGTATCGAGAGTCCCTCCTTCCAAGGAGAGAAGAGGACCGCTTCCGAAGACCCAGAGGTCAAGGCCTCAAAGTGGGGGAAGAAATCTATACCGGAAGGTCCCGTGCCGGGAAGGGCCCCGGCCGAACTGTCTCCTCGGAGGAATCAGCCCTCTAGCGAGCCATAAGTAAAAAGGGGGAATTTTGTAAAAGTGAACATCCCTGTTTAATTTCTAAGGGTAACCGAAGTTTTCACCTTGTAGTTCGGATCTCAGCCCATCTCAGCATAGCTCATCTTCGGGAGACCTTCATCCGGATATGATGGAGAGTGAAACGCCTCCATCCGCCGCCCCATCGTGCGGGGCGGACGACCCTGAGGTGTCGTTGCGGAGGGTCTCCCCGAGTCCGGCAGGGCCAGAGAGTTCGGCACCCATTGGAGTACGGCCGGTGGAGCTGCAGGATTTTCTTAAGAGGGCATCCATCTCAGAAGATCACTGCACATTAATGAGTATGGTGATTGAGAGGATCTCGTCCGCCGAAAGCGGGTTGTGTGAGGCCGTCGGAAGTTTGCTGACGGGATTTGAGGTACGCAAAAAAATGATATACCTTTTGACAGTTTTTGCACATGAAGTGCGGCCTGTATAGATAGTAGCCCCTGAGACTTGGTATGCTGTCGAAAGCGGCAGCGTGCCGAGGATCATAATCTCAGTTATATAATGTCTCCTTTCCTATGTAGGTGGCGAAACGTTCGGTGGCTAGCCGGACTGATGGAGTTGCTGAGCTTAAGAGGCAATTCGACGTTGCGGATGCGGACATCTCGCTGGTCAATAAACGACTCGATGAGTCACAAGGTGCGTAGTTGCTCTATGGTCACCTAGTAAGGGAGCTGACGCCCATTCCTTACATTTTGTATGCCTGATGCAGATAGTGCTGCCGCTGTGGAAGGCCTTCGAGCAGAACTTGCTCGGGCCAAGGAGCAAGCCAGAAAAAGCGAGGCGGCTGCCTCGAAGGCAGCGGAAGAGCTAGAAGCCAAGAAGGCTGCTCACTGCCGAAGCAGGGAGGAGATGGCCGGAATGGCCACGAAATTAAAAGTTGCTACCGACCGCCTGGAGGTTCTTGAAGGAGAATGCCGAGCGGAGCAAGATGACCTGAAGAAGGCCGACGCCGAAGCCAAGGATGCCCGTAGTGTGATGCGGGCTATGAAGGAGGAACTTCGTCAGATTGGAGACATTGTGGCTGGAAAGCCCTTTATGCTGCGTAGGAAGTTCACAGATCCGAAGTATGCTCAGCTGGGTCGATTGTACGGTGCGGAGGATCCTTATCTGGACTTGGCGGCGAGTGCGGCAGACGCAGTCGTGCACTTTCGAAGCCAGGAGGATCATGAAATGGAAGAGCTTTTCTGGTCTCAATTCCATAGTCCGGAGCGTCCACTTCCGTTGAGTGATCGGCTGGTTGAGTGGGCTGAGCTGAATAGATTGTCCGGACTTGCCATGACGGATGTGGTCGCTCATCTTTGGCCGAAAAGGCCCAAGCCGAAGAGTTATTTTGGCTTGTTGCAGCAATTCCTTGGGGCGGTGCCGCGTATTGTGGCGATGAAGCGGTCGGCATGCATAGAAGGTGCACAGATGGCTCTCGCCCGTGGTAAGACATACTGGGCGGAGATGATTGCCACCACTGTTGCATCCCGGGGTTCGGACAAAGGTCGATTCCCCACCGAGCACTATTTTGAGGAAGTCCTGCAGGGCACTCGTATAATAGAGGCACAGTTCTCGAAAGATGTTATGTTTGAATGATATGTATGATTTCTGAGATCATGTTTATAATGCAATAACTTTTTATACTTGTGTGCTCAAGTATTGAACTATCTCCTGTGCGGCCGTATATGTATGAATAACCTGAAAGTTGCAGTCTTTGGCTTCAGCCCCCACGCACATGGTGCGGGGGTGTTTGCAAATATAAAAGCGCCTTTTCACACTTAATCCAACGTCTTGGTCCTTTTAGGGAGGTGATAGCGTAGAAAACTAGGCAACCGGACTATAATGCTTTATCACTTTCACTTAGCCATAGGAGCTCGAATGTGGGGCTACTATATAGCCCCTAGCGGCACCGCTCCTCTCCGAACTTCGGGGCGCGTATGTGCCTGACCGGGAAGCGGTCCTTCGTCAAAGCGGAGGAATTCTAAACATTCCAATGGTCGATCGAGTGGTTGACCAGTCTCTCGCTATATCATGACAGTCAGTTTTCGGCTTTCTCTACTGAGGTGCTCGCCCGGCCGAACCGGGGCACAAGTAGTTCTCCTGGTGCCGCGTTAGCCGATGATACGGAACATAAGGCAGCAAAACGCAGGTGCCGGGCAAACCCAACATTTGACCAAAGACATGATTCGGAGCTGATGCATATAAGGCCTAACTCGAGGCGCCGAACACTCCCTGAGGTGTTCGGTCTTTATGATATTGGGCAGAACAATGCCCTAAGCCCCTAGTGTCCAGGTACGGGTGGGAACTTCTGGCACGGCCGATGCCAAAACACCAGCCTCCTCCTCGGCTATGGTGGGAAACCGTGGGATGTGTATCAACAAGAGACAGTAAGAAAGGTTTATGCAGGGTCTTAATCTGAAAAGAATCCTTGCAACGGGTCCCTGCTGCATGTCTGCGCCTGTGTCTCCGTTGTGCTGTATCCTGGATGGGTGTAGCACGTGCTTCATCTGTAAAAGAGAAGGACTTAGTTTCTAAGAAATATCGTGCAAAAAATTGTATGAAATAAAGTATAATTTGGAAGATGAAGGAAATTGAGCTTTATTAGCTCTCATCATTTATACGCGCAGCCCCTTGTAAAGGGGATATGCGGCTGGAAGCCCCTTGTTTAGTTAAGCCGGACTCGCCTAGCCGTGTCCGGGGTCTGAATGACTTGTGGTTAGGGGCCTTGACCTGCAAGGTCGGAGTGGCTGTCAAGGCATCCCCATGCTCTCTGTTGTCGAGGGACACTCGTAGTTGCTCTTAAATGAGATTATGCCGCGTGGACCGGGCATTGTAAGAATAAGAGGCGTGTAGTGTGGTATGGCGTTAAAGCGGGCGAAAGCTTTGTGCCCCAGTAGTGCTTGATGGCCACTGTGAAATGAGGTGCTGCGAAGAATGGGCCTTTCGCGACGGAGGTTGTTGGATGAACCGAACACGACCTCTAGTGGTACAGAGCCCGTATGATTGGCTTAAAGGCCTGGCATCACTCCGTTAAAGGAAGTGCTATTATGTCGAATGTTGGTATGGTCTATCCCCATTCTTCGGACGGTCTCTTGGTATTGCAGGTGCCGCACTCTGCTTTCGTGTTATCACATGAAGCGAGTTCATTGTTTTGACTTCTAGTGGGAAAGTCTTCTGTTGTCCGGAGTGCTGCTTTTGGGGTTCGTCACTTCCACTTGGTGTGTCGAGCCCCTTGTGTTCGGCATTAAGTCGGCCGGACTGCTTGAAGACCCAACAATCTCTGTGGGTGTGGTTTGCAGGCTTTCCGGAGGTACCGTGTATTTGACATAGCCTGTGCAGAATCTTATTTAGGTTTGATAGCTCGTCACTGTTGTCCTTGAGGGGCAGTGTTTTGTTATTCGGCCGAGAGCTTTTGAATCCGGCGTTGGCCGCCATACTATTTGGGCCATTTTCCTTGTTCCGGTGCTGATCTTTTCTGCGTCGTGATTTCCCATTTCCATCCCTGACTTCGGATGTACTCAGGTCGCTGGTGCTACATCTGGCCAGCCAGCTGTCCTCCCCTGCACAAAAGCGGGTCATGAGGCTTGTTAGTGCGGCCATTGTTCTTGGTTTTTCTTGGCCGAGGTGTCTGGCGAGCCATTCATCTCGGACGTTGTGTTTAAAGGCTGCTAAGGCTTCAGCGTCCGGACAATCGAGTATCTGGTTCTTTTTAGTGAGGAACCTGTTCCAGAATTTGCGTGCTGACTCTCCGGGCTGTTGAGTTATGTGACTTAAATCGTCTGCATCCGGAGGCCGGACATAAGTCCCCTGAAAATTTGCTCGAAACGCATCCTCAAGCTCTTCCCAACTTCCGGTGGTATTTTCTGGGAGGCTTTTAAGCCAATGCCGAGCTGGCCCTTTGAGCTTGAGGGGTAGGTATTTAATGGCATGGAGATCGTCTCCTCTGGCCATATGTATGTGTAGGATATAATCCTCAATCCAGACTCCGGGGTCTGTTGTTCCGTCATATGCCTCTATGTTTACGGGTTTGAATCCCGCTGGAAATCCATGATCCAGCACCTCGTCGGTGAAACATAGTGGGTGTGCGGCGCCCCTATATTTGGGTGTGCCGTTGTCTTCAAATGTTCGCGGGTTATGTTGCTTCCTGGAGTCTTCTTTTTCGGTCCATAAATAGATCTAACATGGTAGTCTTTTTTCCGAGGATCTTTATGCTGATCGTGTGCCGGCTTGTGTGCGGCGCCCCTTGTTGCTCTTGGCCTGTCATCTGGTCGTCTATCTGGCCAGGCGGCTTCTTTCTTTTTTGACTGCGGGGGCTCTAAGGCCTCCTCGTCAAATTCGGGCAACAGCTTGTGCTTCGGGTAGCTCTTTGTCTGGTGACTAGCGCCATGTTTATCTGCGCTGTTGAGTACTTTGCTCCATCTCATTCTGAGTGCGTCCTCCACTGTTTTGAGCTTCTGCTTTTGCTTCTTCAAACTTCTTGCCATGGCGACGAGCCTTGTATGAAGATTCGTGTGCTCTGATGATGTGAGATCATCTTCGCTGGGGATGGGTTGCTTGTCCAGTTCATGTCCGGCTGGCTGCTTGGTGACGTGTGCGTCGTCCACTGCTTCTCCCTGCTCTAGGGCCTTGTCTGTATGGGTGCCGTTTTTATCGAGGCCGGTCTTTGGGCGGCGCTTGCGTCGCCGTTTTGGTTGTTTGTTGGGGGAGTTGTCCTTCGCCACGTCCCATTTTTCCTCATTGTCGCTTCCTTTTGGTGTATCCACCATGTATACGTCGTGAGTAGGGGTGGCTTTCCAGCACCCAGTAGGCGCTGGTTCTTGGTCGTCTCCGACATCTTCGTCCATACCGTCGATGTCTTGGGAGTCGTAGTCTAGCATGTCGGTTAGATCGTCGATAGCGGCTACGAGGTGGGTGGTGTGTGGGCTTTGAATTTCTTCATCGTCCGCATCCCAACTGTCCTGACCACAGTGCGGCCAGGGCCCTCCCGATAACGAGAGATACTTTAGCGAACTCAAGATGTCGCCAAAAGGTGAGTGTTGAAAGATGTCCGCTGCGGTGAACTCCATGATCGGCGCCCAATCGGATTCGACCGGAGGGGGCGCGAGAGGTTCGGATTCCGGCAAGGAGTCCGGCACCTCGGAGTCACAAACTTCATGAGGAACAAGGTCACCGTTTGGCTCTATCGCCGTAGAGGTTCTGGTTCCCGAGGCGGTGTCTAGCCATCCATCCTCGGCCTGCGCAGCCGGCTCTGAATTGAAGATCGGAGCGGGTTCAAGTGCGGCCTCCAGGGTACTGTCCGGCTGCAGAGCTAAATCATGCTCGCCGTGACAGTGCGGCACGCTCGGCTGTGGCTCCAATCCATCGAAGATCAAGTCCCCACGGATGTCCACCGTGAAGTTTGAACTTCCAAATCTGACCTGACGGCCAGGGGCGTAGCTTTCGATCTGCTCCAGATGGCCAAGCGAATTGGCCCGCAGTGCAAAGCCACCGAATACGAAGATCTGTCCGGGGAGAAAAGTCTCACCCTGGACTGCGTCGTTGATGACGATCAAAGAAGACATCGAGCCTATCGGTGACGACACAGAGGAACTCTCAATGAAAGCACCAATGTCGGTGTCAAAACCGGCGGATCTCAGGTAGGGGGTCCCGAACTGTGCGTCTAGGCGGATGGTAACAGGAGACAAGGGACACGATGTTTTACCCAGGTTCGGGCCCTCTTGATGGAGGTAAAACCCTACGTCCTGCTTGATTAATATTGATGACGTGTGTTACAAGAGTGGATCTACCACGAGATCAAGGAGGCTAAACCCTAGAAGCTAGCCTATGGTATGATTGTTGTTCGTCCTATGGACTAAAGCCATCCGGTTTATATAGACACCGGAGAGGGCTAGGGTTGCACAGAGTCGGTTACAATGGTAGGAGATCTACATATCCATATTGCCAAGCTTGCCTTCCACGCCAAGGAAAGTCCCATCCGAACACGGGAAGAAGTCTTCAATATTGTATCTTCATAGTCTTGGAGTCCGGCCGATGATGATAGTTCGGCAATCCGGACACCCCCTAGTCCGGAACTCCCTCATGGAGTATGTAGCAGTTTGTGATGTATGTCAGAGAGTGAAGGCAGAGCATCAGAAGCCAGCAGGATTGCTACAACCATTGCCGATACCCAAATGAAAGTGGGATAAGCTAGGCATGGATTTTATCACGGGATTACCCAGGACTCGTTCAGGTTATGACTCGATATGGGTTGTAGTCGATCTATTGACGAAAGTAGCTCATTTCATCCAAGTGAAGACCACTTACACCAGTGCTAAGTTGGCAAAGATATACATGACCAGGATCGTATGTCTGCATGGAGTTCCGAGGACCATTGTATCAGATAGAGGAACCCAGTTTACCTCAAAGT
This sequence comes from Triticum dicoccoides, assembly GCF_002162155.2. Classification (NCBI taxonomy): domain Eukaryota; kingdom Viridiplantae; phylum Streptophyta; class Magnoliopsida; order Poales; family Poaceae; genus Triticum; species Triticum dicoccoides. The sequence continues at coordinate 88,738,606 of NC_041387.1, read as the reverse complement.
TCTGGAATCAGTTGCATGAAACTTTGGGTACCGGGCTAGAGTTTAGTACAACCTTTCATCCACAGACAGATGGACAAACAAGAGAGTCAATCAGATTCTGGAGGACATGTTGAGAGCTTGTGCGTTAGACTATGGATCTAGTTGGGACGACAATTTGCCATATGCAGAGTTCTCTTACAACAACAATTATCAAGCCAGTTTGAAGATGGCCCCTTTCGAAGCTTTATACGGAAGGAGGTGCAGGACACCGTTGTTGTGGGATGAAGTTGGAGTCCGTCAGTTGTTTGGACCAGATTTGATTAAAGAGTCTGAAGAGAAGGTTAAGCTGATTCGCGATAGACTCAAGGTAGCCCAGTCCAGGAAGAAGAGCTATGCGGATTCTAAGCGCAAGGAGACAGTCTACAAAGTCAGAGACATAGTATAACTTCGTGTGTCCCCACTTCGAGGAGTTAAGTGTTTTGGAGTGAAGGGAAAGTTAGCACCATGATTTGTGGGGCCATACAAAGTTTTGGAACGTATGGGAGAAGTTGCTTACAAGTTGGAATTGCCTGAAGGATTGTCAGGAGTTCACAATGTGTTCCACGTTTCCCAGTTGAAGAAGTGCCACGCAGAGATGGCTGATATTCCTCTGAGAGATACAGTGCCGCTTGAAGCGATTCAGTTGGATAGCGATTTGACCTACGAGGAGAAACCAATCAAGATTCTCGAGTTTGCCAGCCGAGTCACATGCAGCAAGGTTATCAAGTTCTGCAAAGTTTAGTGGAGCCACCATACCGAGGATGAAACCACCTGGGAATGAGAGGAAGACCTACGGACGGACCACCCGCACCTATTTTCTAGCCAACTCGAATCTCGAGGGCGAGATTCATCTTAAGGGGGGTAGGTTTGTAACATCCCAAATTTTCAATTTGGAATGTTATACATTAGATCATCAATGCATATCATATTTTATTGCATTTTGGCTTGATCCTAGAAATTCTACGCAACTCAAGGACCCACGGAGAGAGTTGGGATTTCGTTATTTTCATATTTGAGTTTTTCTCAAATTTTGGAAAGAGGATCGTTTGATTTTAATTATTTTTCTCTTCGAATATTTCTTATATGAAAATAAAAGAGAGGGGATAAAATGATTCTCCAAAATAAAGAAATATTGGGGTTTAATATTAAAATCAAATAAGATTTTTAATCCGAGTTTATTGCTATTTTATTTGAATTAGGAAAAGAAATGCATTTTTCAAAATTGGATTAGAGGCCCAAATAAATGTTCACCTTGTCCGCTATATTTTTAGAGGACGGGAAAAATTTATTTCAGGAATTTTGGAGTCCGCTTAGTATTTCTTGTCTTCATTTTTCTGCACGCGGAATTATTTAAAAAAAGTCAAACCGACCTACAGGCCGTGGGCGACCCGGACTCCCGCCGCCCCGGGCCTTATAAGCCGCCCACCGCGGCCCGAGATGCCGAAGCCGCCAGCCCAGCCGCCTAAACCCTAACCCTAACCCCGCGCCGCCACCCACCAGTGCCGCCGCCGTCGACCCCGCCGGACGCCGCCGCCGCCGATCCGGATGCCGTCGCCGTCGACCCTGCCACCCGCGCCAGCTGCCGACCAC